>NC_034409.1:37981451-38170693 GCF_002078875.1 Numida meleagris | reverse complement strand
CCCCCAACGCGGCCCCGCCGGCGGGCGGCTGCCCCGAACCCGGCAGCGGCTGCAGCCCGCGGGGCGTCGGCGGGGCCAGCGAGTTCTTCTTCGACCGCCACCCGGGAGTCTTCGCCTATGTGCTCAACTACTACCGCACCGGCAAGCTGCACTGCCCCGCCGACGTGTGCGGGCCGCTCTTCGAGGAGGAGCTGGCCTTCTGGGGCATCGACGAGACCGACGTGGAGCCCTGCTGCTGGATGACTTACCGGCAGCACCGAGACGCCGAGGAAGCGCTCGACATCTTCGAGGCGCCCGACCTGCTGACGGGCGAGCCGCCCCCCGACGGCGACGACGACGACATGACGGCCAAGCGGCTGGGCATCGAGGACGTGGCGGCGGCCGCTGAAGGCAAGGGCGGGCGCTGGAGGCGGCTGCAGCCCCGCGTCTGGGCGCTCTTCGAGGACCCCTACTCCTCGCGGGCCGCCAGGGTAAGCGCCCACAGACGGCGCTCCCGGGAGATGCATTGTCACCCGCGGGTGATGGCGGTGGTGGTGCCCCCGGGAGCCTCGGGGTGGTGGGAGCGTGGGGCGTCGAGGTGGAGCTCGGCCTGCGTGGGGTGGGCTGTGGAGTGGCACTGTGGGTGGTGGGACACTGTGAGGGGTGACACCGGCCCCTCTGGGGCAGGTGGGAGGTGTGCCTCCAGGAGCCTGCCCGCCATCCTGGTCTCCGTGGGGACATGGGGGTGCCACTGACCGGGGGTCCACGCTGTGTGCCTATGGGATCCATAGTGCCCTTTCTGGGGGCCTGCAGGGCTGTCTGTGCACCGTGCCCTCTGGCTTTCAGGGAGGTGTTGGGTTGTGTGAGGTGGTGACTGCCCACAGCCCTTCCAGTGGGGCTCTGCAGGAAGCAGGAGGGGCCCTGAGCTCGGCGGGACCCGGTGACAGGGCACCAACCTGCCCTCTGCCCGCCATGGTGGCCCTCATCACTCTGCAGCTGAGGGCTGTTAGGGAACACAGGTCCTCAGTGAGTTCTCGTCAAATGGGATTTTAGATTTTGGCTCTTTTTTCTGTGCTGGAGCATGGTGTGAGTTTCACCCCTGACGTGTAGTTGCTGCTGTTGGTGGTGATGGGTTTTGCTTTCTAACCCATGGAACAAGCAAATGGTTGTAACACCTACAGGAGAAATACACAGCGGTGCCTTGAACTCAGCTGTGGGAACAGCACCCAGCAGCAAGTCCTGCCCGCGGCACGTGAGAAAGAGCTCGTGGTTGGAATGGGCTTGGATTTAAAGCAGCAGGAAGCATTTTGCAGTGCTTTCACTGGGTGTCCCTGTGAAAAACCCAGACCTCAGCCTGCAACAGCGATCAGTTCTGTCCCCAACAGTGCCACTGGGGTCACCAAAGCCCGATAGAGAGTGAGGTTTCAAGGGGTGCTGAGCTCCAGCTGGTGCCTCAAGTGTCTCTATAGCAGGCTGCGTTCTGAATACACATTGGTGGTGTTTTTATTGTTGCTCATTAAGATCACACATGCAGCTTGCATCTCGGCCGCCCAAATTCAGCAGAGTTCAGCTGTCAGTACCCGACCTGCCAGCATTGTGGCAGTCCCACTGCAGCCACCTGCCACCGCTGCTGGAGAAGCTGCTGACAGCAGCAGATCTGCAGCTTTTACAGTGTGGAGCCTTTCATTGAACTTTGCGGGGCGCCGGCAGTGAACACCTATTAGAGAATGTATTTACCTTTTTAAAGTTAGAAAGTGGTTTAACGTGTGATATTCTGATTTCAGCCACAGGCAGCCAGAGCGAGGCAGTGCCAGAGCTGCAGCTCTGAGTTCTGGTTCTGTTCAGCGCTGCTGCTCTGTGCAGCGGTCCCTCCCGCAGGCAGGCAGCTTGGGTTGCTGCTGGCAACTTGGAAGCATGGGGCACCTCTGTGCCTTGGGGCCGGCATATGCTTGCACCTGCACCCCAACATGCGGCAGCATGGGTGGTGGTACACCCAGCTGGGAGCCGAGGTGCTATTGTCAGTTCAACACTTCCCCGCACCTGAGACAGACAGTTTGTTTTCTGAGTATTCTGGCAAACGCGGCATTGTTTTGTGTCAGCTGAAATGATGACTAACTCTAAAAATATTTGGGTGAGATCCTTGCCGAGCGCAAGGAAAGCTCCGTGAACATCAATTGCGCCTTGCAGTGCGAGCTCCTGACTCATGCGCTGCTGGGATGGTGGTGAGACAGCTCGCTGGTAAACTTTCTTAATAACGGTGGTAATCGCGCTCCGTAGCAGTGCTGCCTGGTTGAACTTCCGCAGTGTCTGTTTGGAGGAACGCGGCGTTGAGAAAAACTGGATGTTTGTTATTAAGGGGATGGTACTTAATATTTCTGATTTTTCTTTATCCTAAACTGTGATCTCTAAAAATAGAAATTTATAGAAATTCAAATATAAGTTGCCATGGTAACCTATTGGGGGATAGTGCACACACAGATTATTCTAGCAAGACCATCCAGCAATGTTATATAAACAGTGGAACTCATCTGCTGACGAGAAGGTGTTCTGTATGAGGGATTTAAAAAAAAATCAACTTTAATACATGCAGTTTGATAGTGACATCTACTAGCCGTGCTTTTTGTAAATGCAAAACGTAATGCGTGTGCGTACAATTGCTTTGAAACCTGCAACACCTTCCTTTGCATCTCAAGTTCAGGAGTTACATCTGAATATTGTTTGTTATTTCACCGTTTTGGATTTCTCCGGCTGAGAACTGTAAGGCAGGGCGCAGTGGCACTGCTTTCTCGCTGGGCTTCCCGGTGCTGTCACTCACAGACTGCTCTCTGATGGAGTGCTGATGTGTGGATGGAGAGGTCCCAGCGTAAGGGCTGCCCCAGCAGGAGATGCGTCGGGCAGCCAAATCCTCCTGTGCGGTGCAGATCCCTACCCAATTCTTACTGCGCTGTGTGTGCTGTGGGTGTGACTGGTTAACAACGGTGGGGTATTTTGGATTCCTCTGATGCCCTTGGCTCATGAATACAAGGGACTCTTTATGCTGTAGTTATGTGCAGAGAGATGTCCAAATAGTTTGTAAGGAAGTACAAGAGGCGTAATTAGCACTGAGTTTGACAGAGTGTCTGCAGATGCCTGGTGGGACCTGGAATGTCAGCGCAAGTCTCAGATACCATATTTCAAATTAATTAAGCTTTTAAGGCCTTTTATTTTTGAATAATAGTTGAAATATGACGCCGTTTAAAGAAATAATTAGCATTCATCATTGATTTTTGTTAAGGATTGTGGATTATTCTTGCACTTAGCAGAGGAACCCAGAAACTGTCCGGGAGCTCACAGAGTTCACAGCTGTCTGCGTGTTCCCCGGAGCAGCCTGCGTGTCCATGCACAGAGCAGGGATGGGACTGGGATGACAGGCTGTATTCTGCTGGAAATGAGAAGCCCCTGTGTGTGGCTGTACGTGCAGTGATGCTGTGGGAGGCTGCTCGCAGTCACACCTCCGCAGGCCTCCAGTGCCCAGAGAGGTCGGCTGTGGGAAGGGTCGGCGGAATGAGGGAGGCAAGAGGGGGGGAGAGAACTGGGTTTATGGATCCCCTGAAGGCGTAGAGCCCCAGAAATCATAGGGGAGAGCATTCTTAGTGGAGTTAACTTGCATCTTTCTTTGGTGGCTTGTGCACATTTTTCCAGGTAGCTGGATACATGCTGGGTACCAGAGTGGCTTATGTGGGCTGCTCAGGATGCAAACGGCTTTTATTTTTGGTGGAAGCAGTGCTGCTGGGGTGGTCTGACAGGCACACCATGAATGGGGTGGGGAAGATACGGCTGGCTCAGAGTGTAATAATAGTGAAGTTCAGGGCTTATTTGCTTTATTAAAAATAGAACAGGCATTTAATTTCTAAATGCAAGTCTTAGAAATTTTTGAGTTATGAAGACTTTTCTTCTATCTGAAAATGGTTATAGGAATGTACAAAGAAAATAGTAAGGATTACAAAGAAACTGAAAGGGTGGGCTTTCCTCTTGCCATCTTGCTAATCAAAGTGCATAATTTATTGTTAAGTGGGAAAAAAATCCTTTCACTTACGTTGGCTGCTTTTAAAGCAGCAGTGCCTTGTGCCTGGGACAAACACCATGACATATCACTGCTACGGGTATTCACGTGTTCCGTGGCTTCGTGGGTACATGGGATGACTAAATCATAAGTATTTTTTATTAATTCATTTCTAGAATGCTGGCTGTTAAGAGTCTTAATTGCAAATAGCTGTTTAATAAGTTACCCACTCAACGTAAGCCACTTTGATCTGCGTTAAATTTAGATGGTATCTGGTGGCACTGACATAGCGGTGAGGTAAAATCAGGAAGATTTCTGCCTCCCTAACTTCTGCCTTTTTCTCTACAGCTGTTCTGCCTGCTGCTGCTACTGTTTCCATGGAAACAAGCCAGCTCTTGGCTTCCTTTTTTCCATTGAAAACAGCCTTCTCTCTGTCACTTATTAATCTGAGAAAAGCATTCTGTCATGGCTCTGACATGAGCGCCACAGAGCTGATCTGCCTGAGCATCTCAGGAATGGATGCTGGTATGTATGTGCCCATGCACGTAGCCAGATTCATCCTCATTAAAATAATTCGATTAATGGACTTGCTCTGAATTTGCTTTGGTATAACTGGAAGTGGAAATTAGCTTACCACACGCAGCCCAAGATAATAACAGTATTGAGAATTATTCTTGGCTGAGAAATCTGGCAGACAGCATCCCATTCTTCTGCGCAGTTCAGACATAATGCCCTGCTACTCTTTGTCACGTTTTGTTTACAGCAGTGAAGTGCTGAAATGATTTACTTTGGGATTAGAATGTGTCTTCAAATCCATTCATAACCCCGTTCGTGTGGTGGTGGAGGAGCAGCTCACAGCTCTGGGGAATACTGCGTAGGTTTCAGTGCTTCCGTTTGGTCAGGTGTCACATTACCATGCCATCGAGTGATGCCATCAGGATAAGCAAGAAGTGAATTAAGAAAAATGGTATCTTCGTGGGCCTTCTTATTCATAAGGTGTCTGGTGCCAATGCCTTCTGAAGAAGACAGCATTTTTGCTTCGTTTTTTTGAACTCATGTTGAGTTGTAATGAAAAAAAAATCAAAACTCAGACTAATGTCAAATCCTTGGTTAGTTTCCCTCATTATCAGAACATTAAGATTTTTAAAGGAACTTTATGTAGAACTTACTTGGCCTTTTCTCCCTCAGCAATCGTTGCTAGAAGGTGACTGTTCTCTCCTTATGAAGTTACCTTTCAATCAGAGTAGAAGTAATAGAGCACAGGAGAGGCATGTCTATATATCTTCTTAACATTTTGTATAATCTCTGGTGGATGAGCTGCAACGGTGCTGTTCATTTTTGCAGAGGCTGCTGGTCTTCCTTTGCTTCGGACTCAGCTCATCCTGGGGAAGTGTGTTTCCTTCAGCCAGAACAGGAGAGAAAGGGTTTGTGCTCTCTGTAGTTGGCACCTGACAGGATGGGATGTTCCCTTTTCATTCTCGTTACTGAGTCTTCTTCAGTCCTTTCTGCTGGCAGCATGACTTACATAAGCTTACTGATCTCATGTAGGAGCTTGTGGGGGTTTCTGCAGTGTACTTTTTATCATGAGTAAAGTAGGTAGGCCAGTAAAAATACAGAGAGGATAAAATATGGAATATCAAGCTGTTGCTTATAATTCCGCAAAGGATATTTCTATAGCAATACATTATTATGTCCACTGTTACTTCCCAAGAGCCCTTCTCCTGGTGCGAGGGCTGGAGCAAGAGGATATTTCTTGCATCAAAACCAGTTTGAACTGGTGAACTCAATATGCAACTGCAGAAATGTGTACAGACATACTGATATAAACTTAGCATTATCAACGTGATAAAAGAGCCTGTAAGTTGGAGTGCTGGTCTGATATATTCATTGCCCTGTCATGGCATACACATGTACATATTGCTGTAACTGAGGGGTAAGCTTGTCAGAAAAACACCTAGATATAACTGTAGAGGAAAAAAAAAAGAGTGATTTCACATTCTTTTTAGTCCTACAAATGTGTTTAATTAACATCATTGTTAGTACTTTATAATGACTAAAGCATTTTTGAAGGAAAAACTCCCATCTGTTAATCAGTAGCGTTAAAAATAGAATGCCATGTAATCATACAATTTCTTGTGATTTGCTTTACGGATTTTTTGACTGAAGTGGTGACATGAAACTTAAAAACCAAATTATCCAATTACGTATTTTAACTGTATTTTTTTCCCTGCCTTTAAGTTGTCTGAGAATTTTGAGATGCTGCTGTGTTTTTGATCTTTATACTAGTAGGTTAATTATTGCAGGGGCGTAATAATTCAGTCTTTTCTTATTACAGACAGCCTTTTGTAGATCCTTAGCATTTCTAGGTGAATCATGGGTATCCGGTCTTTGATATGCTCCAGGAAAAAAATGTTGTAAATAGAGGGGAGCAGTCTGTTATCTTGGTTCACTAGTATGTGCTGGATATAAAACTCAGTGTCATTTATTTCTGAGATAAGTATAGTTTCTTAAATGCTTACATTGACATTAGCATGCAGCATACAAACCTGTATTTTTTACTGTGCCTACTCTCTGAACAAGGCAGAGGATCTCTTGGAGCTTGTTTCTGGTTTTGATAATGGGTTGAGTGCCTGCTGCACAGCAGTAATCTTCGTCAATGTTTAATCCTTATCCTAAGAGAAAGAATTCTTTAGGAATGACTACCACCACGCTAAAATGCTTTATTTGGTAAAAGCAAAGGGCTACTGCAATACTAGAATACTAGGGGAATTTGAAGCAACAGAAATCATACACTGAGATGCAGTTTTAGTGCCTGAGACAATTCTCTTTCGTTGAATCATTTTGGAGAACACAAAGGTCTGCATGGTGATACAGAGGGCTACAAAATGGTGCTGTGAAATTCTGCATATGTGTGGTTGCAAAAATCAGGACTGTGAGCTGCAATCCCGATGATTTTGCTTGGGAGAGATCGCTGGTGCCCATCCCAGGGCAGGGTTGGAGTGGTCAGCTGTCCCAGCCAGCATCCTGCTGCTGGTCTTAAGTAGAGGTAAGACTAATGTCTCCAGATGTATTTTGCTTGGCTTGCTTAATTTCTCAGTACATAAATGTTCACAGAAGACTTCAATATGCTATCTACTGTGAGATAAAGAGAAATCAGGTATATTGGTATTTAACAGCCTGTGCAACCACAGGTTTGCACTTCAAAGTAGTGGTAAAAATTCCTATGGGATAATATAAAGGATGCTTTCAAGTATGCAAATGCATGGGTATAAAATTTCTTCATTTTTTAGACAGTACCACAGGAGACATCCTTGTCAGTCCTTATTGCTAAACAGATGTTCGAAAATTTGTGGTAATTTTCAAGTGAGCGGTCTGTTTCATCTTGTTTGGCACCTAGTAATCCTATACTCATGTGAATCATAACTATTCATAATAGTTGGTTTCAGGATTATTTTAATTTGTACAGAATTATGATGGTTAAGAGGAAGAAAATGTTAGTTTGGTTTAGTTAGTTTATTTTTAATACCATCCCAAATATTCTGCACTTTTTTTTCTTCCTGATCAGAACTTTGCAGTATTCTAAACTTAATCCAGTTATGGTTTGGAGAAGATCCTCATTTCTTTTTAAATTCTAGGTCTAGTATCTGCCTTCACTTTTTCATTTAATTTTAGGACATAATTGATCTTCAAGGACATCTGGATTTCATCTTGAACATTCTTGCATTGGCCTGGGAAATTACTTAAAGAAATTAGTGCTTACTTGATTTCTTGTGTGCTTAAGCTTAAGCTTGTCTTGAAATGTTTTGCTGAAGGAAGAGCTAAGTTTGGACTATGTACGGAGTTAAGTTCTCATATTTCAAACCTCCCTTACACTAGAAAATGAAGTCCTTTTACTACTAATATTTCTGAGTTTCATATTTTCATAGTTTAAGTAAAATGTATATGATAAATGACACCAGAGGCTTTTCTTTGGGTAGAATTCAAGCAGGGTTGCATTTTAGCCCAAGTACTGAACATCAGCTCTGCTGTGTAACTCATTATCTGTTAATAATTGATGTTAAACAAACTTATTTAAAAATGTTGGCTATCTCCATCCCTTGGCCTGTAAATATCTTTACTGACTATTCTAGGCTGGACTGAAACTTTTGACAGCAGGCTGGAGTTATTTTCCTTCTCACCTAGGTGGTATGGCACCTATAAGGTTGGAGAAATAAATGGTAATGTTTGTCATTTGTTGCCAAAAAAGGCAGATGAAGCTGATGTTTCAGTGACCCGTGAATGGTCAACAAAATTGGTTTGATGCATTGCAGCTACAGGGTCTCCTTGGTTAGTCATTGCGCGTTTTAAATTGGTGCCTCAGTAGCAGGACAAGTGAACTGGGGAATCTAAAAAGCAGAGAATATTTGATATGAAGGAGAAATTACATCTTGGTGGAAAATGAATCATTACAGATTGAAACAAGGAATATAATTTCATTATTTTAGTTTTTCACGATATAGTTTGTTAGATCTTAAAACTGGAGAAGACGGTATTTTGCACTCCATGTCTATTTCTTTAATAAATGATTTTCATTAAGTAAGGATGGAAGTTGTCAGTTGTCTTTAAACTGCAGGTATATCTACCAGATTGATGCTTCTCATTGCAATTGCCTTTTCCTTAAAGTGCGAAGGGTTTATTCCATTTTGGAAACGGCTATTGCAGCAAGTATAGTCATGATGAAGGTTTCCACCTTAATCAAGCTTCTGAGAAAAATACAAGTGTCTCCCCAAATTGTCTTTGAAGGTTCTCAGAGCTGGTTCTTGGTTATCCATGTCCTCGTTCTTCATCCCCACCTCGTTGCACTCAACACCTTGCATTACCACTGAGACAGTAACTCACTATTCTAATACTTTCCAAACAAGGACTTTTTCAATGCATTTGTAATAAAATTAACCATTCTGCTTCAGCTTGAAGCGCCATGATAGTTACACATACCTCTAAACTTTCACTGCTACCTTTAGTATTATCTGTGCTTGCAGCTTTTCTTTGAAAGATTGGTGGCATGCAGCACTTACTGAAATTTTGCTGGCTTTTCATTTCACTGATTTTGTATTCTCAACAATTTAAAGTATTCAGTAGTAGAAACACACTGATTAGTCTTTAGAGAAGTGCAGATTTAGTTCAGTTGGTTTGTATTTCATTAGATGAACCTATCTTGCACTGGCGTTCTGACAAATTGATGAGGTGAAGGCAGTCTTCTTTGAAACAATGTCTGCTTTAGTTAAAAAGTATCAATAGCTAACATTCTAAAACTATTAAATAAACTTGGATCTTTGTGTACTCCTTGAAGATACAGCTCAGGAGATGTGTATTAGTAATTAAAATCAACAAACATTGCAAAATGGGATTGTTTGCTGGCAAAGCTTTTCAAAAATAATGAGGTAATAGTTACGGTTTGTAATCTTAATGTGAGCAAAATCCTTTCTCCAGAAACACAAGCCTTGTGATATTGTGGGAAGGTCTTGGCAATAGTAGGGACTAAAGGAAAATGCTGTATGTTATAAAAACTTGTGCTGTGAATTTTTCATTGAAATTCTACTGCTCAGACAAATACCATGTCAGTGTGATAGCAGTGTACCTTGCAAGACCAGCTGAGAAGTGTGAATCTGACGCAGGGGAGAATGTTTGTGATCCTCATGCTTTCAGACTTCAAGTGCAGTTTTTATCCATATATTTATGTATCTGTATATCTATATATCTCTCTATAAATATGAATGCAAATTCTAGAATCAAAGAATCACAGAATGGTTTGGGTTGGAAGGAACCTTAAAGACCTTCTAGTTCCAGCTCCCCTGCTCAAACTCAGACAACTTAAAGGCAGGCAGAGTTGCCACCCACTAGATCAGGTTCCCCAGGGCCCCATCCAGTCTGGCCTTGAACGCCTCTGGATGGGGCCCTGGGGAACCTGGGATGGGGCACCCACAGCTTTTCTGGGCAACCTGTTCCAGTGTCTCACCAGCCCTGAAGTGGAGAATTTTCTTCCTGATACCTAGTCTAAACTCACTCTCTTTTAGTTTAAAACCATTCCCACTTGTTCTATCACTACGCTCACTACGAAAAGAGTCCCTCCGCAGCCTTCATTTAGGCTCCCTTTGGGTACTGGAAAACCACAGTGAGGTCTCTCTGGAGCCTTCTCTCCTCCATGCTTAACAGCCCCAATTCCCTCAGAAGCTCTTCATAGGAGAGGTGCTCTAGCCCTCTGATCATACTCGTGGCCTCCTCTGGACCTGCTTCAGCAGCTCCTCATCCTTCCTGTGTTGGGGGCCCCTGGCCTTTTGGGCTGCAAGTGCACACTGCTGGCTCAGGCTGAGTTTTTCATCAACCAGCACCCCCAAGTCATTCTCCTCAGGGCTGCTCTCAATCCATTCTCAGCCCGGCCTGTATTTGGGCTTGGGTTCGCCCTGTCTCAGGTCCAGGATCTTGCACTTGGCCTTGCTGAACATCCTGAGAATCTCATGGGCCCACCTGACCCTGTCAGGACCCCTGTGGATGGCATTCCTTCCCTCCAGCATGTTGGCTGCACCATGGAGCTTGGTGTCCATCTGAAAATACTATACACACGCACGTTTCTAAATGTGCATTAGAGTATTCCTAACCAGTAATTATGGTAGACGAGAAAGCTTTTATTTTCTCCATCCTTTTATTTATTTATTTATTTATTTATTTATTTGGCTTTTTTGGCCATCTGTTTGTCCTTGAGGACTTTAATGAAGAAGGCTGCATCCCAGGTCTCATGACTTCTTTTACTTGTTTAATACAGAGTCTGTTCGTACAAGTAGAGTTTTGTGGGACTGTCTGATTATCTTGCTTTATTAAACTATGATAGACTAATCTTAGTGGATATGCATACATATTACTATACTGTTACTATACTGACCTATAGTATTTTGTTAATTACATTCTGATTATATTTGATGAGAGAACTAGTGTTCCTTTCTTTATGATTTTTTTCTTACTAAAGAATGGGAAAAACCTGAAGCAGTCCTGTGAGATCTGAAACTAAGGAAGACTTGCTTGCTCTTTTTTTCTTTTTCTCTTCTTTTTTTTTTTTCTTCTTTTTTTTCTTTGTACCTCAGCTGGTGAGTGGACTCTCAGCTTCAGTTAAAGTTTTTCCTTACCTTGCCGTCTTATGAAGTCTTGAGTGCAGATTTGTTGCTGTCAGGAGATTCTGAGCTCACAGAACAGCTATTTTGCTCAGAAGGATTTGGGATTTGTTTGTCTATACTGCACCTTATTTTCACAGTCCTCTACAGCTTCAGTTCTTTTCAAGACTTATATACTTTGATGCAACTTCATTACAAATGGCCAGCTGCTGCAGAGTTCTTAGGTGGGAGACAGGCAAGTTTTTTAGTTTTTAAAAGGTAAATTTGCGTTTACCTTAGAAGTCCTGATAACAGAAGACAGAAAAGCCCTTACATTTCCATTTGTTGCAACATCAGGTAGTACAACTCCATTGCAGAGCTCAAGAAAAGGAGAAAAGAACAAGCAGAGGCTCTCTTAACCAGGAGTGGGCTTGGCTGATATAGGGAAATACTTCTGCACTTGAGAGCTCAGCTTTTTGTTCAATAAATCATAAACCAAGATGGAAATGGTTTTAATATTCCATACAGTCTCTTCTGCATTATGACATGCATGACGTCATTTAAAAAAATTAATTATTCCAAAGCAAGCCAGTATTCCGTGGTGTCCATATTTATGGAAAGCGTATACAAAATGTGAAAAAGACAGTTCTTTCCACAGATTTGTTTCAAATATCCTTCAGAATTTAAGAGAATTACATTACTTTTATAGAGTTAGAAAGAATGGCTCAAAAACATATAAAAAGATAAGTTCTTCTAGTAAATTATATAGTCTTGCACTAGTCTTGCACCCTACTCATTTTTATATTGTAAAATTATGTATATTCCTTATATGATAAGGCGTTTTAAGAAAATTGTGTCTCCCAGGGTTGTAGCTTTCCTTTCTACAGCTGCTGATAAAGTGGAAATATTAAGAAAACCTCAGATTTTGCTATTGTTTTCTTCAGATAATGCTGATAAACATATATCATGATTTTTCATTTTGTTTAAGTAATACAGCCTGTTCTATTGTTCATTTACTATGTTTTAAAAAAAATAAATTATACATTGGTTATATTTTGTAGAAGGGAGAGAGGTTCAGTTCAGATTAAGTTCACATCTCTGCTTCTTGTGAGGCAGAATGGGAGTGCTGCATAAAGAGAAACACAAAAACATGAAACTAATGTTTGTGTGGAAGATGCAGAAAGTCACTGTTGTAGGGACTGTGCTATGACAAACTCATTTGGTCAGGTTCAGAGGGAGATGGAGTTTGACGAGGGCTTGGGAACTAATGTGCTGGCAGTGAATTATGGAGATTCAGTTTATGTCTCTGCTAGGCTGTAACATCTCCAGTGGTCCACCTCTGTGATACACCCTATCTGCAAACTGGGAAGATATAACTGTTCTCTTACCTTAGAAGATCACAAAATAACTTTTTTTTAAAAAAAACACAGTGCTAAAATAAGACAATTATTAAAAGGGGCATAGTGTTTTAGTTGCTGTCTGTCAAATGCAGTGGAGAGCTTAGGTAATTTTCAAAGAAGATTGAGGATAGTTGTTTTCTGTGCCCAAAGGCTTAAGCATATATAATCATCTCATGATCTGTTTTCACTTTTTTGATAGCTTTGTCTCATTCACTTTACAGCATGGATCTGTGCTGGGAATAAACTGAGATTGTGTCATTTGGATATATGCATTAATGAGTATGAGAATAAGTCCCTTAAATATATTGATAATTTTGTTTGCAGTTGGAAGAGCATATTCAAATAAGGTGTATATCCCACACCTGAACCATCTGAAAAAAAGGAAACTTTGAATTGTGTAAGGAAGCACTGTTCATTTTGTGAGCTGACTGAGGCAGGGTCTGCATGGGAAGAAACTTTTCAGTCACGTTTATGAAGGTTGCTTTGTAGTGTATGAAAGCAAGTAGATCAAATTATGGTGGGGATTGGCTCAGTTTGGCAGACAGTTTTTCCCTCTGAAACTTCATGTTAGAATTTCTGAAATAAAGATTTCCAGAATTTACTACACCTGAAAATAGTGTAATTTTCAGTCTTCTCACCACTTGCTGAATGTTTGCAAAGCCTGTGCAGTTAAACTCAGGTGCATCAGAGTAGAGAGTCTTAAAATGAGAAATACTGGCCAATCTATACAGTTGGCTCTGCTACCAGTTCAATCTGCTGTATATTAGAAAAACTGTTCAATATTTTCATTTATCTCATGTTGTTGTGTTCCTTCAGGTTCCTTAAATGGTCTCTTGTCCTACAGTGAGCGGTTCTTCATGCTTCCAGTTCCAGCTTTTGCCTTCTGTGACTTGGGCAGTGTGACTAGAACACTCGCTGGTGACAACTGTGGCAAAAATATTGTGGAGTACCTCAGCCTTCTCCACATCCCAAGTAGACAGGTCTCCTGTTTCCTTCTGGTGAGGGCCCACATTTTCTCTTGTCTTCCTTTTATCACAGATGTGCCTACAGAAGCTTTTCTTGTTGCTCTGGATGTCCTTGGCCATTTTTAACTCGCAGCACTCCAGCTGGTCACTGACATGCTGAGTGATACCCCCTCCTTGTGTCCCCTGCCTGTCCTTCCTAAAGAGCCTGCATCCACATTGCAGCACTTCAGCCATAGGAGCCATCCTGTCACGTCTCTCTGATCCCAGAAATACCAGAGCCCTGAGGGCATGCACATGTCTTTAACTCCTCTTGTTTATTCTCCATGATACATGCGTGTGCACGGCAGCATTTAAGTTGGGCCCCTGATGAAGCTGCCTTACTGGCTGGAGCGGCTGGAGTTCCTTCATGCTCCTTCAGATGTTCTCTCCCTGACCTGTGGTCCTTCTCTGGGCATCTATTGTTGGCACTGGCATCAAAGTAGTAGGAATTGGATGGCCTGAGGTTCCCTTCCCCAGGCAGCTTTAGTTTAAAGCCCTCTTCACCAGCTTCTCAAGTTTGTTCTAATGGAAAGAAGGGATGCCATTCAGAGGGACCTCAGCAGACTTGAAAGGTGGGCCCAGGTGAATCTACTGAGGTTCAACACAGCAAAGTGCGAGGTTTTGCACTTGGGCTGGAGGAATCCCAGGCATATATACAGACTGGGAGGAGCAATCCTTGAGAGTAGCCCTGCAGAGAAGGACCTGGGGGTCCTGGTGGATGAAAAAGCTGAACATGGGCCAGCAGTGTGCTCTTGCAGCTCAGAAAGCAAATGGTATCCTGGGCTCCATCAGAAGAGGAGTGGCCAGCAAGGAGAGGGAGGTGACTGTCCCTCTCTACTCTGCCCTTGTGAGGCCCCATCTAGAGTACTGCATCCAGGTCTGGGGCCCCCAACACAAGAAAGAGCGGGAAACGTTGGAGAGGGTCCCGAGGAGGGTCACAAAGATGATCAGAGGGCTGGAGCACCTCCCCTATGAAGACAGGCTGAGGGAGCTGGGCTTGTTCAGCCTAGAGAAGAGAAGGCTGCGGGGTGACCTCATTGCAGCCTTCCAGTACCTAAAGGGAGCCTAAAAACAGGAGGGGACTCAACTCTTTGAAAGGGTAGATAATGGCAGGACAGAGGGAAATAGTTTTAAGTTGAAGGAGGGAAGATTTAGGTTGGATATCAAGGGAAATTCTTCACTATGAGAGTGGTGAGGTGCTGGAACAGGCTGCCCAGAGAGGTTGTGGATGCCCAGTCCCTGGAGATGTTCAAGGCCAGGTTGGATGTGGCCCTGGGCAGCCTGGTCTAGCGTTAGATATGGCGGTTGGCAGCCCTGCCTGCAGCAGGGGGGTTGGAGCTTGATGATCCTTGAGGTCCCTTCCAACCCAAACCATTCTATGATTCTGTGACTGATAAATTGTTACGTAAGTAGTGGAAGCCAAAGACAGCAAGCAGGTGGCCACAAGAATTGCTGAAGTGTTTTGAAGGGCACTGATGTTGGTTTTATATTTTCTTCCCATCTCAGCAAAGACATTTACATTACTTTTACATGTCTTGGAAGCCATACTGAATTATTGCAGGAAATTTGTTAATAATTTAGCTGCTATGCTTCTGTGCTGGAAATGACTTCTAACTCTATTTGGCCAAGATTTGAGGATGTGTTTGAAGCACATGACATTGTTGGCTGAACTCAGTCCAGAGTATGGCAGCAGACAAGTGTTAAGTCTGCTCTGACCATGGAATGGCAAGCAATTTCTTCATTCAGTTAATTGCAGGATAAATGAGTGAGCTTGGTTTCTTTTTCCATCTGAAATGATTGCTGCCTGCAGTCTTGACAGGAAAGATCTATGTTTTTGGAATTTCTTCTGAGGCTTTTGAAGTTTGAAAAGTTCTCCTCTGGAGTGTTGATAATAGCCACATAAAGCAGGGCTGGATTTCATCATAGTTCCTCATGCAGAATAATAATTAATATTGAAACAATATCCAAGTTTTTATGTAGAATTGAATGCATGTTTCTAAGCAGTAAATCAACTGTAAAGTAATTAGCAACAGAAAATATGTAGAGTTATAGCTCTATAAGTCTGCCACTTACACAGTGGAGAAAGTATGTGTACTGTGCTGATTTTGTGCAAGGTTCTGTATGAGCCAGGGTGAACCAGGACTATAGCACTGATCTTGTTTCACATTCACTGTGTAACTTTAAAAAAAATATATCTTCCATTACAGGAGTTTAGCATGAAAAAATAGTTGTGTGTATTCCTGGTGGTAATGGCTAATTGTTGGCATGGATCGCTAGTTTGGCCCTAAAAAAGCAATGAGCTGGTGGTCATGCTAATGAGCTGAATTTGGCACTAGAGGTTGAAAAGATCCTCCCTCGCTGTGTGATATATAGATACCACAGAATGAAACAGAGTGAAAGCCTCCTAATATTATAAAACATTTTCAAGTGCTATCCAGCTAAATACTTTTGTTTTAAAATAAAGATTGGAGTTCACTGCAGTGTTTTTTACATTTGAGGATATTTGTGTTTAAAAGAATGACTCTGGACTTCTCTTATTAGCCTGGCAATCTCTGAATCGGGAAAGGATTTCCTAGAACATGCAGGGAATCCTGGACAAACTGTGCATTGTCAAATTGAAAAGATAAGTATGCTAGAGGGTTTGAGTGTTCCTATAAATACCTTTAAGTAGGAAACCAATCTGAAAAAAATTACGCTAAGTCTTTGAGGAGGCAGAATCATAACGGAAACATCTAATCAGGAATCGCTGAAGAAGAATGATACATTTGAAATGTCAATTAATTAAAAAGGCCAGATAAGAGGAAAAAAAAAAAAAAGACCTGACAAAGGGAGTGCGAGGAATTTTTTTTTTTTTTAAGACCACAAAGTCATTTAGGCTCAGAAAACTAGACTAGTGTTGCCTTGAAATATAGGTTGTGTTGGTTATAGTTGCTTCCAGATTTGTTTTATTCTGTAGCCTAGGGGAGAAAAAATACATGTTAACAGTTTTGTAGGGTGAAAATATTTGCATTTATTACAGTCCTTGGGAATTCTTTAGCTGATTAGAATTAAGTATTGGTAGGGAGGAAGGGAAAGAAGGCAGCCAGGGAGAAGCCTCAATGCCCATTTGTTACAAAGCTGTGCAATCATCTTAGGCGTATTTATACGTTTGGCTCTTGAACTTCTGAAAGAAATATTTAAAATCCTTCAGTTTATCAGTTCTTCTGTCCTTCAGTTATCTCTGAGGCTTTATCTGAATGGCAAAAATTCAGTGTACCTCTGTAAGCTTTGGAATATGGTCCTCTATGTGGATTTGCTCTTGATGCTGCTCATGTACACACTGTGTCAAAACTGGTGCTTTTTAGATAGGAGATATTAAATACATGAAAATAGGTAACGTATGGCATTGAGATACAAGTGCATTAGACAAAGCACTTCATCTTTGAGTTTGTAAAGATATATTTATTTACTAATATTATGGACGTTGTAACATGGTGATTTTTCAAGAAAATGGAGTGCTATTTTTTCCAGTTCATAGGAAAGTGAAAAATAGGTCATGCTAAAGAGACAGAAGAGTCTAATAAGATAAATTTTTAATACCTAAAATTCAGTAAGTAGCATAAGGATTTTTTTCCCTTGTAGAAACTAATGGGTTAGAAATGAAATAACCTTCAGTGAAATTATCCGAAGGCAGACTATATCATAACATTATGAATTGACCTACTCAAGTCAAGGCTTTTTCTTCATCTCAGAACCTTTTTTTGGCGGTTGGACACTGGTCCTGCAACAGTAACAGCATGAGCCAGCAGTGTGTCCAGGTGGCCAAGAAGGCCAATGGCATCCTGGATTGTATCAGAAATAGTGTTGCCAGTAGGAGTAGGGAAGTCATTCTCCCTCTGTACTCAGCCCTGGTGAGGCCGCACCTCGAGTACTGTGTCCAGTTTTGGGCCCCTCACTGCAAGAAAGACATTGAGGCCCTGGAGCGTGTTCAGAGGAGGGCGACAAAGCTGGTGAGGGGTCAGGAGCACAGGCCTTATGAGGAGCGGCTGAGGGAGCTGGAATTGTTCAGTCTGGAGAAGAGGAGGCTCAGAGGAGATCTTACCGCTCTCTATAACTACCTGAAGGGAGGTTGTAGTGAGCTGGGGGTCGGCCTCTTCTCTCTTATAACTAGTGACAGGATGAGGGGGAATGGCCTCAAGTTGCGCCAGGGGAGATTTAGGCTGGACATTAGGAAATACTACTTTTCTGAAAGAGTGGTCAGGCACTGGAATGGGCTGCCCAGGGAGGTGGTTGAGTCAGCATCCCTGGAGGTGTTCAAGAAACATTTAGATATAGTGTTGAGAGACATGGTTTAGTGGGGTTATTGGTGGTAGGTGGATGGTTGGACTGGATGATCTTGTAGGTCTTTTCCAACCTAGCTAATTCTATGATTCTATGATTCTAAGGTTTTGGTGATTCTTCTACTTCTTTAAACAAAGAGCATTTCTGAAGCTTTTGAACACTAGGAAAGATATGTGTTCTGTAGATCATCATGGGGTACTCTTCTGAAAACAATGAAGGTTAAGTGGTATGAGCTAGGAGTGGTTTTTATTCTTTTGGGAGAAGATGCCCAAATACAGTAACAAGAATGGCTAACAATGTGCTTTGCAGAGAAAAGGTGAAGACAACTATAAATGATGGGGCAGAACTTTTAAAAGAGGATATAAATTTCTTTCTGTATTTTTCAGCACAGGAATCTCTTCTCTTTTAATTAGGAAAATTAGGAATGAATTAGAAGCTTAATAAATGTTGTTTCCTAAGGCCTTACTCCTCCTTGACCTTGTGTCATTCTTTTCTTTGGCCAAAGATAAAGTCTAGAATAAATTTTTTAGCAAATAACTTCTTCTTTTGGCTTATTTGTTTTGATGCTTTTCTCTGTAGAGTGAAAGTCTATGTTTTCTCTCAGTCTTGATCTGGAATACAGAAATGTGATGACCCCTGAAGTTTGCTTGAGCTTGAGCTCATACAAATTCCTGACACCTTGTGCCTTGAAAGCTATAGGAAGCTCTGTAGTAGAGTCCTGTTCTTTTAGATTTTTTTTTCATGGTAAATTTATATTATGGAAATGCAATTTTTTTGGTGATATTTTTTTAATTATTATTATTTGTAATGTACCTTTATGCTCATATCAGTGAAGAACGGGTGATTTTCTTCCTTGCTGATGTAATGTGCCTCTCTGTATCTGACACTAGTTAAATAAGTTGTGTATGCATGTAATTCAGAACTGGAAATCCTTTGCTTGGCTGTAGGAGTCTTATTTTCAAGGGGAGTTTCACCATGTGCTTTTTCTGCTATTTATTAATACCATAAAGAAAGTGGCATAATTGTCCTTGACTGTCATCAATTTTCTGTCTTCAAAGGTAACACTGTTAACGCCATTAGCTAATGTTCGTTTGATATTAAGAAAGAGAGACAACAATGAGCAGAAGACTGAATAACTTGCAACAACATAAGGTGCTATGTTGTTTGATAGGATACAGTTTAATCTAGGTTTAGGAGACTTATTCTGTACCCATTCAATTAAGATGAAGGCTTGGAAAAGGAAAGGAAGACCGGTAAAGGTTGAAAATGAAGCCTGAAGATTTGCAGTATCTCTTTTCATGAATTATAGAGGATGTAAATTAAAGTGTCAGAGGGAACTGAAAAACTGCTTTGACTGTGACTAATAAGACCATTTAATTAAAATTGGATGTATTTTGGAACAAATAGGAAGAAATGGACCCACCCAACATATGAAAATTGGTATCTGTGAATGATGATTTTGTAACACCTTTTGTGAAAGATTTGCCTGGAAGGCCTTACTGACAATTGTGTGGAAAGGATAACCCTTCCTAGATATGGCATAATCAGGGACAACTCCAGTTCTGTATTAAACTTAAATTTTTCTTCACCTTCTTTTATTCAACTATGTGTATGTTACATCCTTATTTCACAAATTTGTTAATGTTTGGAACAAATTATTTTTCTTTTGGCTATTTCCCATTTTTTTTTCTTACTAATCTGTTTTCCTTTTTTTTTCCTCCATTCACTTTTCTTATTACTTGACGACTTACTAATTTTAAGTAGCCTGTTGTTTCTCTGTAGAAAGACTCATCAGCAAGGCTCCATTCCATAAGTGCAGGTCTTTACATTTGTAGAGCTAGTGGTATATCTTGTGGCCTTAGATCCTGCAAACTAAATTTGTGGTTAGAATCTGAGTGTTTTTTTTTTTTCCCATGCTAGGAGGTAATGTAAAAACAAATACATCTCCACAGAGTGTGCTGTTAAACAATGCTCCATTTTCAAACAGCTACACTTGCAAACTTAAAACAGCAGGAAGGACTGCCTCTACTTTAAAAAAAAATCCTATATACTGATCCATTTTATTTCAGTTACAGAATCCTCTACACAATTTCTGCTTCAAAAGTTCCCGTGTGTCGTGGTATGTAATGCTGTAACTGGGTGCAATTCAGAACACCTAAAATTAGTAGGAGTCTTAAGTTCTTCGTCTTCTCTTTAGTTAGAAATACATGCCTAAATGACTAGAAATAGGCAAGATAGATATATGTATTCAGACAATTCTGAATTCAGGCAATTCTGCTGTGTATGACCAAAACAGGCATGTTTGCTCACTGCGTTTCATTGGGATCTCCTTGTTTCCACATAAGTTTTACTGCTGAGAAATAGGCGTGGGACAAGTGGAAAAAGAGCAAATTGTTGTCTTTGTGCATTAAATACAGAATTGGCACTGATTTTGCTAGAGCTGATTTACCTAAGTTAGCATAGCAGGCTTGTATGACCATGGTTCAATCAGGTTAAGAGTGTGTCATGTACTCATTTAGCTTAGTTTGGCTTCCAAGTCATTTTCCCATACTTTACAGAATATGCCAGAGGGTTGCTCCAATGTAAATAAGTTAATTTCCAAAACAGTTTAACCAAGTTGGTGCAATTTCTGTGTAGACCACTTGTAGTATTAGGATGTTTAGAATTGCACTGGATATTCTAGGAAATTTCTTTTTTACACCTAGAGCTATCAGTTTTGCACCTGAATGCTTGATATATCTGAAGTTGCTTTCAGTAGGTGGTACGTCTCTAGGAATTGAATTATTTGAATAAAATCAGACTGAAGTGACTCAACTACTCAAAGACTTGCTTTGGAACCACTCACTGCCTGCGCTTGTTTAGTACTTTATTGTTCCTGCTCTTTGCCTTGGTCTCTTTCAGCTATAAATTCTGTGTAAGCACAGAACTTGTGCACATTTTGGATTGCGCAGCTGGAGTCCTCATTATCAGCTGTAGGCTTCCATGGTTGACAATGGAATGGAAGGAGATAGATAAGATTACAAACTCAACTGCAAATTGCATTGGGAACCTAAGTGTAGTCTTAGACAGCTTGAATGTGTACATATTTATATTTATTTTTAGGAAATCAGTAAAATCATCTCAATTTCATTCTAGTCTGTTTTATTAGTGTTAATGGGGGAGAACTGTGATGGCTGCTAGCATACATTATTACTATTTATGACATCACATAACCAGCAAGTACTTGGTTTTTTTTTTTCATTATTTACCTGTGTGCTGCATTCCCTTGTTTGCCCTGTCCCCCAGGTGCACTACAGAGCTATTCCATGCTCTTTGGATGTGCTGTGGCTTCGTGAGCCCTGTGGGGGTAGACCTCTAAAGCTGTTATTTCTACACTAGTGATTTCTGTTCTCCTCCACCCTAAATGCTGCCCTTCCAAGTGAGTGGCTGCACTGTGTAGGAGGGCTGGCATGTGGCTGGACTGTGACCAGTCATGGAATCATAAAACCATAGAATATCCTGAACTGGAAGGGACCCACAAGGAGCACTGAGTCCAATGCCTGGCTCCACACAGCACCACCCAAAATCAAACCCAATGTCTGAGAGCATTGTCCAGACACTCCTTGAACTCCAGCAGCTTTGGACGATGACCAGTACCCTGGGCAGCCTGTTTCACACCCACTGCTCTCTGGTGGAGAACCTTTCCCTAACCCCTCTGACACAGCTCTATGCTGTTCCCTCGGGCCCTGTCACTGTCACAGAGAGCAGAGCTCAACGCTGCCCCTCCGCTCCCTGTGAGGAGCTGCAGCCGCCATGAGGCCTCCCCTCAGCTCCTCTGCTCTGGGCTGGACATACCCTGAGACCTCAGCTGCTCCTCATATGTCTTGCACTCTAAATTCAGAAATTCCACTGAAAATAGTGGCCTTGTGTTTTTGCGGTGGGTCCCATGTGGGAGGGCCAAAGGGTGAGCTTTGTTTGTCCTCTGCAGTGTAAGGCAAGGAGAACAACACCGAAGCAGAGAGCTGCCTGGATGAAGTTGTGGAGGTCCATGCAGGTGCAGTCTTGTTTTACTTCTCAGCTTTTCTTGGCAGGGTAAGATAAGAGATGCTTCAGAGCATTACGAACTTCAGAAGCTGTTTTTCAGCAGACAACAAGAGTCAATCAAAAGAGAGGCCAGCCAGGCACGCTTTTATTTTAAAAGGTATGCAAATTGTCTCTGCTCATAGGGGAGGTAAAACAAAGGCTTCACCAGGAAACCTCACACTGGGCTGTGGTAAGCAGGCACCTGCTCAGTGCTGTTCAAATGGAAAGCACTGTTTGCCTGTGCAGCACTGTGGAAGCTCTGTTTAGTCTGTTTAGGTTGGTTGGTGGCTTTTTTCCTTTTTTTTTTTTTTTTTTTAACCTTGTGAAGCTGTGTAAATTCACTAATTGAAATTCTAGTTTTGCTGTTTTAATTTTTGATAGTAATAGAAGCTATTGGAATTGAATTCTTGTAACTTTAAATCTTGAGAAGGATGTCTTTTTTTTAGTGTCTGTTTTAGAGAAAGATTCAGAAGTTAGACAAAAGGTAATGTAGGGATGATGTAATGACCTTCTTGGTTTCATCATTGCATGCTGAACTACCCTCTCAACATTGCTGTGGGCATCACTGGGATTTACATCCATCTAGGCTGAATTTTGGTTCAGGATGACTGACAAATGCACTGGTGTGAATGAACAGTTTACTGCCATATGGTGTTCAGTGCTGGCAAAGGGGCAACAAACACAGACTTTGTCAAACAGCATGAACTCTCCCCTAATATTGCCATAAATAACGTTCTGTTCTGAAGGGTGCCTGACCACTGCTGTTTTGTTCTTTAAGTAGATTTTCTTTGCACCTGGAAGCTGACTCCATTTGCTTGACTGAAATGAATGGCTTCAACCATTTCAGAAGAAACTGTCTTGTAGTGCATCAGAGAGAGATTGATTGTTTGACTAAATGTCCCTGCAAATGTCATAAACATGAAAACAACTTGCTATAAATTTCAAGGCAACAGGTCTTGACAGTGGGAATCCAACCCAGCCACGCAGTATGTGGCTGCTGGGTATCACTTGATTCATATTTGAATTACAGCATATATAGAAAGGTTGTCAGAAATTAAGTAGCTGGTGAATGCTTTTTGGGTGTATTACATTGTATTGCCTTGAATGACATCATTCATACTTTATTCCCATTTGTGCTTATTTGACATTCTGTTCTTAATTGCAGTATTACTTTAAAATTTTTTGAAAGTAGTAGAAATTGTTAGTATTTAGGAGGTATTATATTTTTAGTCACATAAATTTTAGAAATTTTTATTTATCCATAGTTTGTCATCATACACTTGTAGAACAAGAGTGGCCTCAGATTATAGTTTAAGGTTGATGTACTCCAGATTTTTTTCTATTATTTTTTTTGTGGGCATTATTACTTTCTTACTCTGTATTGTTGTTGTGTCAAGCTCCTAAAAGCAACAAATAATAAAACTAGTTCCCTGGGACAGAAGTGTTGAGAGTAAAAGGAATTGTGCAGTAAGGCAATGTGGACTGGCGCTATTTTGATGTCATATTGCAATTGCTGTGTATCAATAATGAGATGGGTGCAATTCCGATGACAGATAGGATACGTCCATCAACAACAGCACAGTGGAGGCTTGGAACATTTTTGCTGTACAGCCTCGATGTGCAGCCTTAAATTCCTGCTCTACTATCTGCACTTGGAGTCATGAAGCAAGCTTTAGTTTTTTACAAGTGGACTTTGGAAGGTGATCAAGGGGGTGCCAGATTCTATTGTCTTGACCACATCAAATCCAGAGTCATCACTTAGGATTTCTGTGACACAAATCAGGATTTATAAGCCTTTCCTACATAAGAGAAGATGCTGGAAAATTTGTACCTCTATAACTACGCTCCATGTAAATTTACACTAGTTTAGAAATAATCTAGTGATAGCCCAGTCACGTATCTAAAGAAATGCAGGGAAAATTTATAGTGCGTTCTTGTGCCGGAAATACTTCATTGTTATTAAGGGACCTGTCTTTTTCTTATGAGAAATGGCAGCAGCATATATTAGAGCTGTATATTTTTTCCTGTAGTGCATATGTTTCATAGGGGGAAGTGCATTCAGATTTATGAAGAGTAGCAGGAATACTCAGCATTAGTTACTTCTGACCAAAAATTAAAATTTGGTCAGTAATTAATTTGTCCAAACTGCAACTTAAAAGAAACAGAAAATATTCACTTTTTTTTTTTTTTTTTTTTTTTAGCAATGCATGTATGGAAAAGGAGATAGTGGGAAGAGACAACATTTTAAAAATTCCGAAATACTTTTATCAGCTTTTAATTTTGAAACAGCGTTTTCAGTAGAAACCTCATTGTAAGTTACAAAGAAGGATAAAATAGATTTAAATATTTCAATTTTTATCAAAAAATAATAGTTTTTCCCTACAAAAACAGAAAAACGTGTATTATGGACTGATCCATATTAGCTTTTGGTAATTCAGTGTGTTCTCCAAAGTGAGAAGTCCGTTATCTTCATTGCTCAAGTGACTGCCCCTGGTTAGGCATTTAAGGCTTTCTGGGATAGTCAGAAACAGGAGGAATTTAGAGTTCTCGAGAGAATTGCAGAAGCAGTACTAAATGGCAAACAGTGGCAAAGCACATGAACATCAGACACCCAAAGCGAAGCTGACTGGTCTGAACTGTGTGCCTGGATGTCAAGGCCGTGTGCACTCTGCCAGTAGTTTTCTGGTGAACGTTCACTAATTCTGGAGAAATCATTGTCCTGTGAGAGGGCAAATGGAGCCCCAGCTCAGCATTTCAGCAGAACTTGGAGACATGCAAAGAGTTAAAAAATAAAAAATAAAAAATACAGACTTGGTGGTCTTGACTAAATCTCAGGCTGATAAATTAAAAAAAAAAGTAGTAGATGAGATTTGATATGTAAATTTGAATATCTTTCAGTAAAAGCCTGTGTAAGTAGAGATAGTGAGTCTTTATGAACATTTATTGGCTTTTTAACAAAGTTCATTACTCAGAAATATGTCTCTTCTGCTCATTTTAAAGTTTGGGCATTAAACTTAATTGATTCATAAGAAGGCGGCATGGCTAATAGGCTGTTATTAATGTGCATAACTTACTAAGATGAGCTTTGTTCTGCGTAGTTAATAAGTGAATTGTAACAGAGATGGCCCAATTATCAGCAGAAATGATATGGAATTTTTTTCTTGTAGACGAGGTATAAATATTATCAATTTAGATGAACTTTGCATGTTATTAAAGCAAACAAAAGAAATGGAAAAGAATAGTTGAAGTTTCAGTGTAAGAAATCACAGTGGTTAACTTCTCCATACCAGCAGCAATCTGACTGCACGTGGGCCAAGAAAGGGCTTTGATCTCTGGAAAAGAACAACCAGCATACTTAGAATCATCACTGGAGAAAAAGAAAAAAACCCTTTTAAAAAAAAATTCTTCAAGGGAAATCATTTGCTTTGCTTAGCTATTTAGAGTGCCTACCCAAAACTGCCAGTAAGATGTGTGTGCAAATGTCCAGGCACTGCTGAGCTGTTGTACAAGCACTTGTCACCGAGTGCGTAGTGACAGTAGAGTTGGACCCCTTTGTTGAGTCCCACCTGCCTGGTATAATGTCAGCTTCTGGACTTGAGGAATATTTCTCCTTTTGTATAGATACGGTAGACCAACGATATGGTGGGGGCCTTTGCTTTTCCAGTGCATGGGAGAGCTGGGCACTGTATCCTACATGCTCTCTCTGGACATAATACTAAGCCTTTGGCAGAGCACCCAGTGTTGACTTAGCTCAGTTGATGCTAATGAGTCCCACTTCTATTTTTAAGATTTAAATGACTTTGAAAACTCAAAGCAGGAGAAATGCTCTATCTGTTAAATGGTGATTGCTCACCAAGATTAGAAAGTTAGAAACAAGTCAGAAATCTTGAACAAAACTTCTTTCCAACATTAGCCACTGATTACTAGTTGCAGAAAAAAAATATATGTATATGTATATAAATAATTTTTCTGAGAGTAAAAGAGATTTGTAGAACTTGCTGGCTGCCTTATGCTTGAGGAATGCTACCGCTGCTGCACGAGTTCCCTGCAGCTGTGTGGGACTTGTGTAATTATGACACAAAGGATGTGTTGTGTGAAGGAATACCCACCAATCAATCCTTAATTGTCTTAAAACGTTGTTCTGGTATTAACAGAAAATATTTTGCAGGCCGTGTAAGCACAGTGCTCAGTGCTGTTTCCCAACCACCACTGCACAAATTGAAATACGAGTTAACTCAGTTCAGCAAGCTGTTTGATGTTGTAATGAAGATGGAAAGAGTCTGAGGTGAAGGCCCTTCAGACAGGAATGCCGGCAGACACATGCCCACAGCGCAGGCTGATTTTGTTATTAATGTTTCTGCTTGCAGGACTGTCAAGGTTAACTGTCTCCAGCAGATGTTTTACCAGGAGTGCTGGGTTCCTGATGCTGCTGGAGGGTTTGCAGCTGAGAGATGCAGCACTGTCTTTCTGGCACTCAAAATGAGAGAGAATGATTTCCTTTCAGAGCAATGTTGCTGAAGGGAGAAAGAAATGCTGAATTAATGAAAACACATATCTTGAATATTTGAGCCTATAAAATTCTTTGAATGATTGAAGCAGCAACTAATTCGATCAAAAAAGAGGGGAAAAAATCCCCCCACCTGAAAACCCCAGACCCACCCTAGTAACTACACGACTAGATGTTCTGAGTTCTCAGCTCAGTCCAGAGCTTGAGCAGTGCCTGCATTGCACAGGGACTGACCATGTTGAAACCAGCTTTCCAGAATATATGGTGTAAAGGGCTTTGTAGGGCAACCTCATGGTTGTGCTATATGTTGAAGAGACATTCTGACAGTGAAATGTGGTGAGGAAAGAGGCATGAAAAGTAACAAGAAAATGCATGTGTATGGAACATCTCTGCTGTCCCTTCAGTCCCTCCCAGGAGAAACAAGAGGTTGTGAACTGGTTTACTAGAACTGATAGACAACTCTGGATCACAGCATTTCTGTTGCGATGAACTGGCTCTCTTTTTGGAATAATCTGATTTTGCATCAATGAATAACTATGATGGGTGCAACTAATAGTTTTTAGATGATAGACTTGCTGCAGCAGAGATGGTGTTTTGCTTTCTCTGTAACTGCAACATGTAGTCAAGGCCATTCTTTTGATTATGATCTAATAGCATTACAGCTATTTAAAAAATGCCAAGCAGTCTAAGAGGCAAAGGGGAGCAGTGCAAGGAGATCTTCCAATCCCAGGGAAACCAGGAGGATCTTCATGTGAAATGATGGTTTCAAGAAGCCTGCGAAGGTAAAGATGCCTCCAGCTTATCTGTGATAGAAAACAGAGCTTTAAGATGTAATTTTACATCCATCTCTCTTACATACAAAATTTGCGTGTCATACAAAAATGGGAACTAGAAGAAACTTTTCATTTTTCTTATTTTACTATCATAATTGGGTCAGAGTAAGGGGAATAAAACCAAAATATATTTAAAACTAAATTCTCAGTATGCGTTGATCTATTTGGCTTGCTATCAATAAAATGTGTCTATCAATAACAGTTTTCTTACCCAGATTTTCAGGAACTTCAAAACAAATTGTCTACTAATAATGGGAGTAGAATTTGGCAAATGACTACCCCAGCTAGGCAGTAACATTTGTTAAATCTGTTGGCTTTTTTCTTTTTGCTATAATATAATAGAGCTTGTAATCTGAATATATTTGCTATTCAACGGAGAGTGATAACTACTATAATTATTCATACAATGCCAGTCATTTAAACATGTGGTATTCAGTATGAATAATAGTCTTTCTTTTAAAACAATTTTCACTCCTGTAGTAAGAATTTCATTACTTACTTCATGTCATGTCATTATTAAATGGAGTATACCTAAATGCAGTTCAGAAAAGATATTGCTGACACTTTCAGTTTAGTTTTAGGTCTAATTAGACTTCCACCATAACAGAGTGGGCATTTAGGGTTTTCCAATTTATTTATTTATTTTACACAGCAGGTGAAATGCCACTGGAAAAGAAAGAAAGAAAAAAGCAAGCTGTTGTGAGGCAAAGCATTTGGTCGGTAACAGCGATCCTTCTCTCCTTGTGGACGTGCTAAATGCAGAGTTCCAAGTTTCTCAGGGCACAGTGGAACTGAACATCAAAACTACGACACTGTAACGTGTTGCCGGTCAGATGGGATGCCGCACATCTTCATCAGGCAAAGCATGGGCATCTGGTGCGTTGAAGACTATAAGAGTACTGGAATTCGTAAGAGAGTTGGAGAAACCTTAGTTTGTAATTTCAATCACTGTCTTCAAGCCTGTTGTTTCCATTAGCTGACAAGTAGAGGGTTTAGATCCACCACAGCAGTACTGAATGCGTCCTGCTGAGGTAAAGGTGAGTGATTCGATCCTCCTGATGAGCATTTCAAAGTTAGTCTCAGGGTCATGAAGCATGCTAAGGGGGATACCATTCCCAGTGAATTTGTGGGAAGGGTCACTTTGATTTGCATGCTTAATTTTCTTACATTCTGAATGCAGCATTACTTTCTGATTTGCGGTACTTGTATTTTTTAGCTCTGGATCGGAAGTATATACTGAGGAGAACTCTGAATTCTTTAACACTAAAATGTTTGTGGAAAACAACTGAGGAGTGAAATTATGCATCTGGCTGCATCACAGCTTTGGAGTTAATAAGTATCACTGATTGTCTTTATCCTGCAAGCAATGAATAAAATTGGTATCAAGTGGGACTTCCTTTATTCCAAAAGAAGAACTAAGTGATACTTTGGCTCCTTGTTGCTGAAATTCTCCATGGCTCACAGCTCCCATTTTCAAAGGAGAAGAGCTATGTGCCAAATGGCATCGCATACCTACATTTCTATGCCTAACTTGTTAAAACTGCTTTGCAAATCCTGGCTGATAGATGTCAATAGTCAAATATATCACCCGTCTTGTAAACTGTGTTTAAGGCATACTGATGTAGTTCAGTGGAGCAACCTTGGTTTATACCACAATAGGAGCTCACTTTTTTTTTTAACAGATGCAACTGGAAAACTATAGTTGATATTTCTTGGTTTATTTCAGGATTTTTTTTCCTCAATATTGCTATCCTTCAATAAGTAGGAAAAAAGCCTCCATTTTTTTTTTTTTTGGTGAGACTTCCAAGGCTTTGCTTTTAATAAATATTCACAGTTTTCTACTGTCAGATCAGAAACTTCATTGAAAAGTAGTGGCTTCCTTTAGCTATTCAGTTGAAAATGGCCTTGGGAGAAAAGCTTAGTTCTGTGAGAGAAAACGACGTTTTTATTTTATATTGTACCAAAATAAGATGCATGAGAGGCAATTGCTTGAGAGTTTGGCATGAAGTACAGATGGGCATATCTACAAAGCTTTGGAAATTAATATGGGGTGGAAACCAAAAGGTAATCCTGTTTCAGGGCCTGTGAACAATTCCAGGTTTACTATCAACTTACAGCTTAATGTCATTGTCACAGGTGAAGGAAGTTTTTCTCAGACATGACTAGGATATTGATTGCACGCTCGCTCTTCTTAGCTTGATAGTTTCTTGTATAATTTGATGATATGTCTTTTGCCATACTATTTATTTACTTTTTCCACTAACTTTTGGTTAGAAACTGAAGCCACATTTCATTTCCCTCATTTAACACAGTCCTATTTAGAATCCTGGCCTAGGTGAAAACATGAAGATACTTCCAAGTCAGATTCAAACTAACAGGCTTGTTCACTAGCTTTGTTATTTAGGCTGGAACAAGAGCTGTACTGATGAAACGTATACAGAATAATGTGGTATATTAGATCATTGGTGCTCTCAGGAAGTTCTGGCAGATTCAGAGAATGTCAGAGGTAGGAAAGAGCCCCTGGAGGCCTTCCAGCCAAGCACCCAGCTCTGAGGAGGCTCCCCAGAGCAGGGTGCTCAGGGGGTGGAGTATCTCTGAGGGTGGAGGGGCCTCAGCCTCTCAGGGCAGCCTGTGCCAGGGCATGGCCATCCACACAGTGAACTGCCCTATCTCTGAGAGCATCTGAGAAGGGTCTTTGAGAAGAGCCATGTTAGCACCTTCTTTTGTCTTCACTGATGCACAGCTAAGCAGGGTCAGGCCAACACTCGAATTATCACGACGCACCTGCACCAAACTGTATGCATGGAGAGCCTCAAAGCATAAACACACAGATCTTCTAGATTCTTCTAAGACCACATGGAAAAACAATGTTCCTAGTATTCCATTCGATGCCAGTTATTGTTGCATTTTGATGTGGTTTTGGTATTTAAAGTAAATTTGATTAAAAGAAGAAGCTTTAATTATACTGGAAGAAGAGTAAATCTGCTTAAACTTTTTTTGTTTGTTTCTGAGAAAACAAAATTCTTGTGACACAGATTCTCTTCAGCTATTAGATGTAGTCTTTAGCTCAGTGAATAGAACAAATACTAATTTTTAAAACGATGTACTTCTACAGTGTCACTTTTGCTGCCAGAAAAATTGATAGTGCAGAATGGCTCCTTCATAATGAGGATCTAAATGACTGCACTCTCATTCACATGAAATTCTACTGTAAGTTTAAATTTTACAATAGAAGCAGCTGGTTTTAATTTTAAGTCAGCAGGGTAGCTTTTGTTTGGGGGAGCGGATATCTTTCTTTCTGAAGAGGCAGAAATATAGCACAGAAAACATCCAGATGTCTGCTTCATAACATAAGAAGGAATCCTATTAATATTAGCCTAGCTTGCCATGCCAAAGGGCGAGATAGTTTTTCTCAGCTAAAAGTTGTGCAGCCTTGCTGGGTTTCTAATTGCATACTCTGGGAAATGCATGTGAAATCTCTTGTTTTGCAGCAGCAAACATTTCAGTAAATCTTGAACTATGAGGACTTTGCACTAGCAATAGAAATTCAGCTTGAATTAATAAGAGTTGCCTCTGTTTTCTTCAGTGTGGAGACGTTTCTCCAATGTAAAGAAGATTTAAGCAAGGTTCTGTGGGGCACTGGACTTGGGCTGCACATGGCTGTTGCCATAGCTCATGTCTCCCGGTATCTTTCATCCGGTGCAGTCAGTTGCCTTCAGAGATAATACTGTCTGGCCACCCCTTTCTGTATGACAGTATTAACGCATAGCTACCACTCTTGAAAATTGTCCCTAAACTACTGAAATGGTGCTTGTGAGTGTGCTGTTTAGCCATCACAGTGCTGTTTGTGGCCTCAACTTAGGATGTGTGAGCACGTCTGTTCTAAGTGGTGTTTTTCAGAATTTAACTACACTAAGTAAATTTTTTCTGCTCTGAACCATGATAGACAAGGTGTGTTAGCAACAAGATTTGATTTTAATTAATTCGTTTTAGTGGAAAGCTCTTGAGAGTGAGAGAAATTGCCTTTGGCTCTGGTGCCAAACCCACGTGCTTCCCATGGGCTGCTGTGTCGCCTTTCTCCGGCCTTCCTGCTTGGGCTCTGCTTTGCGAGGGAAGGATAAAAGATTGCTAGGAGGGCTTTTCTTCTCTGGATGCTAAGGTTAAGAGCAACAGCCTTAGTTTCATCCTTACTAAATGTCAAACTCGAATCCAGTTTTGTGGAAAATAAACAGCTCTGTCATAAAGACATTTAGATACAAGGTTTAGCAGTTTGGCCAGTTCATGTTCTCTGTTAAAAGAAACATGTTTACTCATGAAATGGCTCTTCTACAGCCATTTAGTAATATGTATATAAATATAATATTTTTATATACGCATAATAATAGAATTATCATTTCAAATAAAAATCCTGATTTTTTTTTAATAAGTAGAATTTTTGGCTTGTGTATTATGTAAAGAGAAAGAAGGAAGACTAAATAGAAGATCAGTTTTGAGTATCCTGTTTTCCTCATTTTAAGCTTGCAGGTTTGTGTATGGGCATCAGGCTTTGGACAAATAATTTTTTGCTGCCCTAATGAGACATACGTGCCTTTAGATGATTACTACTCGAGAAGAACACATACAGTCAGACTGTCTGAGAATTAAAGCAATGAGAAATTCACTTCTGCAGTTGCTGGCCTGCAAAAAGTCTGCAGATTTTGCCTGTGGAGGATAATTACAGATCTTTTGGGAAGTAAAAATCCCCTCTCTTCAGCAGCCGCTGAATATGTGATTAGACATCATGGAGCACTGCCTGATTGCTGAGCCTGAAAATGTGCCTGCCATTTTATTATGCCTCTCTGTCAGTACATCAGATTAAAGGAAAAGGCTCCTAAGGATAGGAGTACCAGAAAGAAATTGAATGGTGCCCTGAGGCTTCAAGATACACTCCCCAGGGGCTGGTCAGGACTGTATGTGCATGTGGCTATGTGTACAAGGGGAGAATGAAAATCTTCTCTTTACAAAGAAATGTAAACAAACCTGGGCACTCCTTGAGCATCTGTGCACCTGGGAGCAGCTGGAGAACTTCCATGAAGAGGACAGCTATGGGGACAGGTGCTCCAGAGAGTGATGCTCAGAGAGTGTAGGTTCAAGGGAAAAATGTATCTCACAGTCTTCTTCCATTTGACCAATGTTTTTAGTCACTTCAGTTTTTCTGTGGGCTTTAATGGCAAATCAGACATTGGTGCAGAATGGTTAGGCTTTCCTGGAAGTAGGAAAACTTATGCCATCTGACAACATAGATGTAAAACTCCTTTAATGTAGAGCTTGCTAAGTTTATGGATGGAACTGGGTGACAAGGCTGTTAGAAACTGATGACTAATGTCATCAGTTGGGTGTCCAGTTTGCTGCTTGGTATCCCCAAGATGTAATTGGTGCTGACAGTGTCCATTTGTACCATTTTTATATTAATCCCAGCCCTCAAGTCTTCTGGTGTTTGCTTACTGAGATGATCCCTGGCCTTCCACTGTGTATCCTGTCTTAAGAGCTTTTCATTTTTATTTGTAGCATACAAGAATGGCTGCAAGTATGTAGACAGGAGACACTGCTGGCATCTGCTGATGCTGTAAGCAGTACCCAGGTGTCATCAGTCCCTCTGTGGTTTGTCATGCTTACACGCTCAGAGCTGCCACCAGGTCTCTCTGGCTGGGGCAGGGTTTCTCACCCAGGTTTGAATGTCAGGGGTTGGTTGGTTGGTTGGTTGGTAATCACTGTAATTGCATTGCAGAAATGCATCTGGGCTACTTCTCCAGAGCTTCAGGTCTCTTATGTGACAGAAATGGAAGATTTTAAAATTATTTTTTTTATGGGTATTGTAGTGTCCTTGCTGGAGGTACGACTTAAAAATATATATATCTATCACCCGGTTGCCTGCAGTTATGAGGGATTAGGGTTGATGACACTGTCAGCGTGCTCTGCTCCTGTGAATGAGGGCAGAACAAGTGAGTCTGGCATTTCCAGCTTATGAGTGTCTCATTTTTAGCACCTAATTAACATTTTTTATGTACTTCCTTATGCATGGAGTCTGTAATATAGAATATTGTTTTATGCAAATTTGTTTTTGAAAAACACCGGAGAGAAAATGAAAATATCTTATTCTTTTTTCAGAACAACAACAACAAAAAACCAACTTTCTCATGTGGGAAATAATTAGAAATATGATACAAAAAAGTACTTATTTTTAAATCAGGGTGAAAGATTTCTATTTTTCCTCTTGCACTGTTACCCTTTTATAGCAGTATATTCATCAGGCAGTAATAATTTTAAAAGACAAAGCATTTACAAACCAGAAATGCAACAGGCATCTGCTTCAGCAGCAGTTTCATTAGATGTATTCCAGTCAGTCATGAAATTTATCCCCCTAAAATTTTTTTTTTAGTACCGAGGTAGATGAATCTCATAAAAGGTAAATCTCTATAAACTAAACTGATTCAACGTTCAGTCCTTTTTAAACGTTTGCAAATTTACTTTGTGCCATGATAGCGCACAAATATTTCACCTTCTCACTTGGAAGATCTTTTGTTCAAATATATTAACAGATTTCTGTGTTTAATAAGGAATTTGTGACTGCTGTTGTCACTGCATAGCCTGCACCTGTTACAAAGCATTGACTAATGATTGCTCTTTTGTGCACATCAGTGAAGGAATTTTTTACCTGAATGGTATTATCAATTATCTGTGAGCTGTGGAGTGTTAATCATAAAAAACAATTTCAAAATATCCTGAATGGAGCATTGGTCTGGGCTGAAAAATATTATCTATTATATAATATATTATAGATAATATTCCAATAATAGGTATATAATATAATAATTATAATATATATATAATATAGTATCTATTATTGGAATATTATCTAACTGTTTGGACTATTATCTAATCACCTAGCTTACTGTCTAATTTCTACCTATAAGGCTGCTGGAAATGGACATCTTTGAAGCTTTCAGAAGTACAGGAAGCAGCATTGCATAGCTTCGGGGCTGAGGAAGAAGCGTGCTGCGACCTGACCTGAATTCGTGTGGGCTGCAGATAAGAAGGTCTTGGGAGGGGTCTTGAGGATGAGATGGGTCAGAGATGGATCTGGACAGTGCTAAGATAAGCAGTTTATTGAAAATAGACACTGTGGGCTTTTATATATGGGTAGATACAGATGGTAAAGTGAGAATTACTTTTCTCCTGTGTTGCTTATACAGTTGAAATGCTCATCAGAGGTTAGAGGAAGATCATTTAATGCTATAATTTTTGCAGTCTAAAGGGTTTCTAAACTTCTCAGCCTAAATTTCTTAATGCTTTGTTTTTTACTTGAAAATATTTATTCTTTTGTAAAGAGATGCTGTTTTTAGTTGCATCTTGCCCTTCTGCCTGACATAAATTCTGCCTTTTTAGCAGTGTTCCTGGCTGAAAAGAGAAAATTCTCCAGTCTTCCTTGCCTGTTTTCCATGTGATATAATGCCTTTTGTGAGAGGCACTGGCAAGGAACTTTGGTGCATAAAACTGTGAAATACACGAGAAACCTAAAAGCATCATATAAAAAATTGAATGTCTAAATGTATAAAGCTCACACAGCATATCATCCTACTACATATTTAACAGTTTCTCCTGAGCGGTAGGCAGCTAGTGTTGGGAAATTCATGAATATTTTATTATGTGAGATGAAAAGTAACCATGTAGCAAACATGCCAGACCTGCATTTTTTTATTGTGTTTATTCATTTTTGGGGGATTTGTTTTCATGTGAATGAATCAGCCTTTTGTCCCCCACAAACCTGAAGTTACTCCCACTGACTTAACAGTCCTCACTGCTGCTGAGAAGTTCCCCTACTGAAGAACTGAGCTAAGCAGCAGATCATGAGGGTGTCTTTAGTCTTGGGGCACTTTATGGAGGGGAAAAAAAAAAAAAAAAGGTCTAAAAATGGGAATTCTGAAGTGGAGATGCTGAATGTCAGAAGCAAGATGCTGTTTGAGCCCTTTTTGCTGCTGTGATCTGTCATGTTCTGTAACGTCCTAAATTGAAGACAGAAGCGCAAATGTGGAATGTTGACAAATGGTTGTGGTTGTTGTTGTTGGCCATTCTCTGAGAAATCCATCCTCATTCCGGCAGTCACATTGTTGTAGTTGAAGGAGGAAGGGAAATATAACATATAGTAGAAAGAACAACTTTCCTTTGATCAAAAGGCATGGATAGAAGGAATAAACAAGGCTTTAGCTGTGTAAGCCCTAGTTCAGATGAGAAACAGGAAAAACAGAGAAAGTAGACTTTGAAGACAGTCACTGTGAATTTAAATTAATTATACAGTTCAGCTAGGCAAAATGAAGAAAAGGGTTCTTCCTACCTGTGGTGCAGAGATAGATAGCTGTTGTGATAGATCATAGCTTTGATCTAGAGGAGGCAAGCCTTAGGTTGGTGAGATGTGCTGACGTACAGGTTTTCCTTCAAGGCTACAGGTATGTTATGGGGAATGTGTGATCATTTTTGTCTAGGCAATAATTTTGTCACCACGCAGGAATTTCTCTTACTGCTTGTTGACAGGCATCTGTTCAAATTATTCTAATGCAAATTTAAAATATTGCTTTACAGCTTTTTTTATTTTTCTTCAGGGACTCTTGAGAGTTTCTTTTGCCCTCTGCCCTTGTTCTTTTTTTTTTTCTTTCCTCCTAAAGGATTTTTTCTTTCCTTCCTGTTGTAAATCTGCTTAACTTACATCTCACTATCATTTTTATATGTTAATCAGAAAGTTCTCTTTTCTGTGGGAAGATGTCAGGAGAGTTAACTGAACATGCCAGTACAAGTTCCCTAGATGTCATATCACATGCATGGTGTCTAGAACAGAATTAAAGGAACGATCTGTGCGTATTGTAGTTGGAGGCAGTGGACAGGAAAGCCTTCAGCAGCTGCCAACATTTGTTTATTACAGATGCTAAAACTAAGCAATCATTCTGCAGCTGCAGTTCAGAGGTGGTCAGGAGACCTTCTGTAGAAGGGCCAACAGCTTGAATTGGTGCCTTTTCTAAAAAAAAAAAAAAAAAAAAAAGGAAATATCACTAACTGGTAATCAACTTCCAAAATTGTCCCTTGAAGCACAGCATAGATGCTCTAGGACAGCTGAGAGTACCTGAGTAGCTCATGGCTGGTGGAAGGGGGCTATAAATACACAGAAAGGAGGCAGTTTACAGCAGTAAAAGATTTGCCAGAAGTCTGTGTTTTATTTCTGTAAATCCTAAAATGCACAATAGTATTCTAAGTGTGTTTACCCTGTAAGTCATAAAAAGGGATAAGCCAAAATACATTCAAGACATGTACGGTATCCTTAGCTCCTCTTTTGAAACGGAGGATTTGAAGCACTATTTATTGTATATTTGGAAAAAAATCAAGATACTCTTTGAACTGTTTAATGAAATCTGTATGTCTGCACATGTAGCAGTTAGAGAAGTTTTTGCCACAGCCTCATGAAAGGATAGTGTTGCTGAACCTTTCAGTGCAGAGCTTTCTTCCAGTCCAAGTGGTCTTAAGAGAAGGCTGTATAAATGGGTCTGGGTCTGCCTCCCATTAAGGAAGGAACTTTTGCTTGGCATATCTATCAGTAAAAAAGGAAGATAAAACTTACGAAGAGTGAAAATACTATATATTCCCATTTGCACTCTTGTTTTGCTTTGTGTTGTGCATACCTTTCTTGAAAGGGTGGAAGGATGAACATGAGAATTAAATGGAGCGCTGGAACACACTGAATCCTTCTTCAGGTTTTCAAGTCCTGATCACTTTTCTTTTTGCATGTAAGCTTGGAAGTATTACAAGTCTTTGAAGCCTTTAGGCACTTTTCTCAGCATATATTTATACCATCAGAGTACCACTGAGCATTCACTCCTTCAGTGCATTCATGGCCCCTAATCAACGCTGACTCTGAAGGTAAAACAGATGGAAATTGTTTGCTTATGAATTATGCAAAATTAAAGTTTATTAAGTTTCTGCTTTTTAATGGGTAAATGAGCTAATAGCTATGTGGGTGGGCTGGGTACTACACAGTGCATAGCTGTGTAGAAGGACTCCAATTACTTCAATTCACTGACTGCATTCAAGTACACCTGTGCTCCATTGTGATTTTCAGCTGGAAAATCTGGATTAAAATCAATATTTGAACAAAAAGAAGAAAGACTATAAATTTAGATCAAAACTTTTTTTTAAACTGAAAGAATGCATTTTTTCATGGAACTTGATAACAGAAGCAACTATTTCTTGGGAAATATAAGGATAATTAGAAAGCAAAGATTTTCATATTGCATAGTAATAAGTGATGAAAGCTGAAAATGAGGGGAATATATGAAATATGTGTATTGGCACCATTTTCAATTTTGCAGACTGAATTTAATCAGAAACTGATTTGGCTTGAAATGAATGTTGAAATTCCATTTTTTTATGTTCTGAGGGACAGAGTATAAAGCTCCATTTACTTTCTTTTGTTGATTTAAAGGGAATGAACTGGAAAATACAAACAGCAGCAGATGACAGGTATTAATCCAACTTTATTCACATTATTCACAGACAGGAGATGGCCTGCTTCTTTTACTTTATTTTATAGCTGGACAAAGTTTGATGGAACAACTTCCTCCTACTTTGCTTTTCAAAGACACTGCGGCAACATAGTTTCATAATATTAGCCCAGAAGCACAAGAATCTGTATTACAGAGTATCCAGTAGTGTAGGAAAAGGAAATAATAAAGGTGGTAAAAATAATATTTTATATTACTTTGTATTTTCTTGTAAGCATGAAGACCTCATGGCTTTATAGCTGACATTAAAAAGAACCAATATCTAACAGATCATCTTGAGTGTGGTCACATGGCATTTGTGGGACAACTGAGGGATCAGGCCCAGCCAGCATGGGTTCATGAAGGCCAGATACTGTTTGACCAACCTCCTCCTATGATCTAGTGACCCGTCTGGTGGGTGAGGGAAAGGTGCGTTGTGGTCTACCTAGACTTCAGCAAAGCCTTTGACACTGTCTCCCACAGTGTTCTCCTGGAGAAGCTGGTAGCCTGTGGCTTGGACAGGTACACTCTTTGCTGGGTAAGGAGCTGGCTGGAGGGCCGGGCCCAGAGAGTGCTGGTGAATGGAATTAAATCCAGCTGGCAACCGGTCATGAGATTCCCAGGGGGTCAGTACTGGGGCCTGTTTTGTTCAGTATCTTTCTTCAAGACCTGGATGAGGGCATTGAGTGCACCCTCAGTAAGTTTGTAGATGATACCAAGGTGGGGGGAAGTGTCGATCTGCCTGGGGGTAGGAAGGCCCTTCACAGGGATCTGGACAGTTTGGATTGTTGGGCTGTGAAGGATGTAAAGCACAAGTCTTATGAGGAGCAGCTGAGGGAACTCCTCCTGGAAAAGAGGAGGTTCAGGGGAGACCTTATTGCTCTCTGCCACTACCTGAATGGAAGTTGTGGCAAGGTGAGGGTCTGCCTCTTCTCCCAGGTAACAGTGATAAGATGAGAGGGAATGGCCTCAATTTGTGCCAGGGGAGGTTCAGGTTGAGACATTAGGAAAAATTTATTCTCAGAAAGAGTGGTTAGGCATCGAAAGAAGTTGCCTGGGGAAGTGGTGGAGTCACCATCCCCGGAAGTGTTTAGGGAAAGGACAGATGTAGTACTTAGGGACATGGTTTGGTGGGCAGTATTGGTGGTAGGTGGATGCTTGGACTAGATAATCTTAAAGGTCTTTTCCAACCTTAATGATTCTATGATTCTAAAATTAAATAGGAGTTCTACCTATTAGAAAATTAATGGCTAGTGGTTAATTAATTACATAGATTATCTTTTTGTTAGCATGGGAGAGTCAAAAACTAAAAAAATGAGATTAGCATACCTCGGTGTCCATGCACTGACCTGAGTGGGATTGCACAGCTGTAACCAGAGCAGAAATGTGGCCATTAAATGGAAACATGAATGACAAACAGTTCCATCCTCTGTTCGGGGCAAAGACAGATTGCTCTTTACTGCAGACATCAAAGATGTTGTTACAATCACCTGTGGGTTGTCATGGAGATGGAGGTTATGATGACCAAAGGATGCTAGATGCAGGGGATAATTATTTATCTGTTTGTCATTTTGGTCCTCCAGAATGCTTTAGGAAGGTATTTTAGAGCTAAGATGAAAAGCTTTGCTTTGAAATGAAGAAAGGATGCTTATATCATTTATTTTCTGTGAGCCTGGTAAAGAGAGGACAAATAAGCAGTTTGGGATAGAGTGGTAATGCTGAGATACTCCAGGAGCTTCCAAAATAGTCACAGATAACTATTCCCATCTGTACTTTGTGTGATTACTGCGTCATCACAGTATTTTTATGCCAGGGAGAATGATCTTAGGTGTTGATTTCAGTGGTTTGGAGACACTTTTTCCCCTTCATCAGAGGTTTGTCTGTCTGCCAGTAATGCATGATGCATCCACGACAGGTGCTGCTGACAGTTGCTCGCTTGCATTTGTCATATTATGCAAACCATAATGTCTGCCAGAGGTGGGCATGTCCCAGTGAGAAGCAGGGGATCTTCTGAGCATGGGCTGCTGGGGTGAGCTGCAGGGACAGGGCTGGTGAAGGGTTGGGCCCTGGGCCCAGTGCCCTCCTGCTGCGTTGTTACCGAGTTTGGCTTTGGCCTAGTCACTGTGCATTGGCTGGGTTAGGTGCAGGCCTGCTTTCTGGCAGCTGTGCTCCCAAATCAGTATTCAGCAGCATAGAGCTAAGCTAGTGGTGGAAATTGTTGTGAATGTTGCCACTCACCCAGGGTATCTTTTATATTGCATGTGCTGTGATCTGCAGGGTTACGTCTGGGAGAAAAGTCAGGCTACCTTGCTATTGCCTTCCTGAGAATACAGATCAAAAACTCTACAACTCACAGGCTTGGAAAGAAGTAATGAAAGACTGCTGTAGGTAGAATAGAAGGGAAAGAATAATTATTAATCTGATACAAGACAATAAAGCACTTCTTAGCTTTACAATATAGCATAGTTTGGAAAAGCGTACAGTAGGAGATGATGGTTGAGAAAGCTCCAGTTTAATTTTTTTAAAAACTTATGTCAGCTACCATTTGCCCTACAACCTCTTTGCTGTCCAGGTGCTTCTTTTACAAGTTTATCTCTGTGTTTTTGTATTAGCAATCGGACAGGACTTGTTTTAGCCCAGCAGGGTAACGTTCCACATTGGCCAATGTACAATCATATGGTAGGGTCTACTCCAGCTGAGACAGCTCCTACAACAGAAGGGGTTTGTTTTGTTCACAGGCATTATGTTGCCTTAATGCTCAACATTTTCAGTCAGAACTCTTGATGTACTGATGTAAAAAAAAAACCATACAAAAACAACAAAAACTAAACCTTGAAAATATATATTTTTTTAATCGTAAGAGATGAGAGCACTTCCATGAGTCTGTGAGAGATAATATGTGTATACCTGCATTTGTACATATTTATTTCTAAATGAAGGCAATACTACAAGCTGCCTGCACAAGCAGGGCTATGTCATGCTTCTTGGCCAGGGCAGGAAGCAGACGGGAACCAGACCCTGTGTAGTTGGCATTTTGCTTCTCCACAGTGACAGCAACAGAGTGCGATTCAGCCTGTTCTTATCACAGGCCATTCAAAATGTAATTAGTGTGTTTAGTCAAAGCTTAAATATAAAAAGAAAATAACCATCCATATAAAAATATTTGTTGAGTGTAATTTTTCCCCTGGAGAAATAAATTAGCCAGTAAGAGATTTCATGCGGTTTTGTGATGTTTATTAGCTTCTGTGCCAGACCATACGTTAGAAAATTTAACTGTGTGCAATTTTATGAAGCTGTAGAAAAACATTTGAATGGACAGCTTGTGGGCAGATATCCCAAATGACGCGTCCAGGAAACAATAATCTTAATTTTTAATGTGTTTTTAGCTTTACTTCATCAAATACTCAACTCACCAGAATGAATGCTGTTTTTTATCGTAGCTTCCCCTTGGTCTCAGTTATCTGAGACTGCAGATTTTGCTTCAAAGACTTTGGAAATAAGAGGACAGGAGTGTAGAGCTGGTAGAGTTGGCCCTCTGGGGTGGAACTGAGTGCATTTTTCTTTATGGGGCCCGTAGTTGCGTCATTTTCAGTGTTAACACACAGCACTCCCAATTTGTTCACCGTGGTCAGATTCTGTGTTCCACACCAGCCAACATTAGTGGGTTCTGCCCCAAACACGGGCTCCTGTTTGTCCTTCTCCCTGCTATTTAAAGCAAGCTCAAAGAGGGTAAATTTAGGTTAGATTTAAGGAAAAAAAATCTTTTACAGTGAGGGTGGTGAGACACTGGAACAGATTGCCTAGTGTTGTGGTTGATGCTCCATCCATGGAGACTTCCAAGGCGAGGCTGGATAAGGCCCTGGGCAACCTGATCTAGCTGCAATGTCCCTGTTCATTGCAGAGGAGTTGGACTAGATGGCCTTCAGAGGTCCCTTCCAACTCTAAGGATTCTATGATTCTGCTAACAAAGAGATATGAAGCCTTAGCACTGCACTCCTGTATATTTACATTTTGCTGCCAAATCTTTCTTTGGGATCTTTGTAACTGCTTTGCTGACCTGCTTATTCCATCTTTTGCCTTTGTGTGGAGGTAGAAGGCTGGAGGGCAGCTGTGTGTTCTCTCAGTGCTTTCTGCTAACCTCTTCTACTCCTTTCCAAACTCAGGAAATAAGCCTCAGGCATCAACAGACAAAAGCACAGGTAGCCTTGGTACTGACTGACACTGGTCTACAACATAACATTGGGTGTGATGTCCCCTTAAAGAGGTCTGTGGATACTGTGCCCACACTATAATGCCTGTACTTTGCAGTCTCTCTTGTTGTGCTAGCTTGGGGCTTAGGTTCACACTCAGGCTTATACTGTGTATTGTCTTTGCTGATTCATTCTCTTTCAGTGGACATAGTTCTCTTATCTTGGCAGGAGAAAAGAAAAAAACCAACAACGTAACAAATGAACAACTCATGGTGTTTTTTTTTCCTAGCTGGCAGTCTGGCACTGTCTGCTTCGTGGAAAACCTTCAGCCAAACTATGAGCATGGTGATTCAGACTCTGTGAGGTCTGTAAAGTATCCAGAAAATTTCTAGCCCATTCAATGCCTTTTTCATTTGCTGTTTGCAAAGGATTTAGGATAAAAATGTGGAAGAAATGGCTGAAATAAATGTTTGAACAATTTGTAAATGTGCTCATGTAGTTAGATGTACTTGTGTGCCAAATATGCAGATACCATCACTCCAAGTGATTTTGTCACAATTCATAGTTAGAAATAAATATTTCAAGTACTTTTCCAGTATTTAAAATAGAGCAAGAGCGGCCTTTTTTTACAACACTCACAGTGGAGCAGCTTCTTTTGTGATGATTTTCGGTGTTCTGTATTTATTCCTTTCCCTCTTAATTTTCACCTGTGAACTGACTCATAGGATTTGTTAAATCTTTCTGTGACATGTCACTTTGGTTCAGTTTTAAGAACTGTTTAATCTTGCGCTTGCTGCTGAGGTAAAATAAGCAAGGAGAAAAACGGAAAACTGCTTTGCAAAAATGTACGTTATTACAGTTTTGAGGAAATGACTCTGTGATTAATGCTGAGACAGACATTTTATTCAAATCCCTCCTCTTCAGCTGTTCATAGCATATTGAAAATAATATTGTGATAATGTATCATATTTTATTTAATTGGCAGTTGTGACAATCTGTACTTAATTCTGAGAGAGAAATGGAACTATTTTTGCTTCCTATATTCAGACAGCTCTGAACTTTTTCGCAGAAGAACTTGAAAACCAGCTTCAAACTTCTGTGGTGTGTAAACTCTGTATGAACTATTCTGGTGGATGTCCCTAGACAAGGGAATTCTGTCTTTTCCTCTGTAGAGTCAGAAAACTGGAATTTGTTTTTTCACATTAATGCATATGATGTTCTGTAATGATTACAAATTTCTTTTTGCAAGACTAGAAGTAGAAAGTGAGGAAACAAACAAACAAAAAATACCAGTAGAACAGACGATGTTCTTAGTTCTTGCATTGCACCTATGACTCTGCTATCTGGAGACCATCCAGATTTTGGAATATGGATAATATATTGTAAATTTAATTTTTAATTTTCTATTATATATATGTATGTATGTGCATATGTGTATATATGCCCATATTTATATATATCAATCACATCTATGTATCTATATAGATACATATATACAAACAAATATGAGCTCACTTTCTCTCCTTTCCCCGCTCAGCCACGATAGACACTTTTGGACTGGAAATGTCCTGAGATCAGGCATTTTTAGTGATTTTGCCAGTATGGGAATACATAAAGAGTTGCTGTCTTCTTTCTGTCATTTGCAAGTCAGTTCCAGTTAAGCAAATTACATGTTGGTGCTTTTGCACCCCTCTCTTAGAAATAGCAATATATGTTTTCCAGCCTGAAAAAAATATGGAACATACAGTGAAGGCTTGAAGGGTCATCCATACATGTTCTATATTCTTCCCCTTTTTCTTGTCAAAAGTGGCTCAAATTTTCACATTGGAGTCTTTTTTCATGTTTTCTTTTCATTTATCAGCAAAAACAATAGTTTTTTTCTGAAGACAGAATCAGTTCAGTTTTTCTGAACATGGTGAGAATCAAAGAAATCCGTAGTTGTAACCTGCAGTTATATCGCCTGTTATTTTTCATTACAAATCCCTTTTTTCAGCTGCTTTTATTTTCGCAGTATTAACTGCACAGTAGAATAGAACTACTTTCCAGTGCACAGAAGGGAAAGTTTAACAGTTGTATCCTTTTCCCTGGCAGAGAGGAACTGTATTTTTAAAATTTTTAGGTTTACATGAAAAGCAACTTCTGTGTATGAAATATATTTCACATATACACACAAAAATATACAGTAGTTGCAGACATGCCTATATGTATGTATATATTTTGATGTCTGTTTAAGAAGCATTAATTTTTGTGGTGGTCAGAGATGATTATTTTTAAATCGGAAAAGTAGCCAATACTATTTTCAGTGTCCTTTGTTGGTGTAGGGTCAGGGTTCCCACCTATGAAAAGCATGTAACTGGTGCTGTGAAAGCCTCCTGAAAGTAACTTGTGTATGCTATGTGAGCAGCTAAATGGTAATTCATTTTAAGTTTGAAAACCTTTGATAGAAGCCACGTAGTTTGAACTCAAATCTGTTCAGGTGAGAAGAAGAGTGACATTCTGCCCTGACTTCAGCATCTGTACAGAGTCTAATTGTAAGCTTTTAGCTGAAAATTTTTGGTATATGTGGCAAGTAGTATAGGTAAAATAGGGAAATGATTGTTTTTCATGTGGCAAACTTTTATTTATTTATAAACGCATTTTTGTTGACAGCAGCAGGAAAGATGGCAAAACAATGACTACAAAATACTGTATGTATAGTTAAAGATGCCAACTACGAGGAACGCTGTCCTAACAAACCTGCTCCATGCTCCAGCTTTACGCTCCTCTTGCAAGAATACTGTCACAGATAGTTTTCAAGGAGAACTTCTGCAGGGTGAGTGCTGTGCTGGAAGGGATGTGTATTGCCATACCTGATTGGCAGCTCTTGGTATTAATTATCACTCAGATTAGCAAAAGGGTGAACTCTTATCATCACCTTGATCTGTTGAAGCATCTGTGTGATGAATTCATTGGAGCTCAACAAGTTGTTTGAACAAAGCCTGTGCGTAGTGGTAGGTAGCTTATTTTTAATTCTTTATGTTGGAGATGTGCTGAGATAACTATTAATAGCACCATGCAGAAAGGTCTGTGGTGCTTCAAAGGGATGTGCGAAGCCCAGGGGGATGTTCAGGCTTGCTGCTGTGTATGAGTGCAGAAGAAAGACGGGAGATTTGCACAATTCAAAAGTCAGGAGATGGAAAAGTTCAAGCAGAGCGCACAGCTTTACCTCCCTGCTTCTCCTTGTGGATTATATTGTGTATAATTGTTCAATCAGCTTCATTTCTTCAGAGTGTTTTCTTCTAGCGTTTATGAGATTTGATGATGTAAGCATGAATGAAGTTCTTAACTAATGTTTATTGGTATTGAGCTTTTCAGCTAAAAAGAAATGCTATTGCTGCTTCTTTGCCTTCACTACTCATCTCTTGTTTTCACCAAGACTTTGTGAAGGATCTCTCTTTCCTATCAAAGCAAGCCTCTGTTCTCAAATGCCTATACGATACATAACTTACTGGTGTTACAGTCTGTGGGTAACATTTTTACGTAGTGCTTTAGAGCTGGACGCAAAATTAGACATGAACAGTATCCTGTCTACCAATATTTAAATATAATCAATTAAAAATATTTGATTTCACTATAGAAAAAAATGTGTTTCTTTACAGATATAGGGCTATGCTGTGCGTATGGAATCTTAGCTCCCTGTGTCATGGAGCTCCGGTCCAACCGAACAACTATGGTACAGTGCAGGTACATGGATTTAAACCCTCCTAGGAGAGTAGCAGATGGGATAACAGTGTGATAATCAGGGCTGTTACAGGTCTCAGTTCCTGAGAATCAGATTATTCTTAGGGTTTGGAGGCCGAGGTATGCACAGGGGCGAAAGCAGCTGTTTTTGCAATGGCTCGTGTAGTATACGCTTTACCTTGTGCATGTTAAGCTCCAGCAAGGCTGCAATAAAGCCTTTGTATTATTATGAAATAAGCTGTTAAGCTCTTATTATTAAATGAGATTTGAAGACTGAACACCTCTTTTCTCTGACAAAATAAAATTTCAACTTTACTAAATGTGACCTCGAAAAGAGGGAATGTACTACACTGCCTTTGTCCAGGTAGAGTCAGGTAGCTTTGGTTTAATAGCTGCAAACAGGTTGTTTTTATTAGTGGTCTTACACATATGTTGCAGAGTACCTTTTGTAACATAATGGGCAAAAGAATGGTAAAAAAAAATATTAATGTATTAATGCAGAAGGTTTTTATGATAAGATGAAATAGTCTAAATAAATTGATAGTGTCTGAGTGCTTTTTAGGCATAAGTGGCAGGTAGAATTTCGTAGGTTTGACATTTGTACTACTAACTGCCCCAGCATCAGCTGTCACTGACTAACTAGATAGTAAACACATAGAGTAGTGTCAAATCGGTGAGTAGAGGCTTTACTAAAATAGTTGAATTTATGTTTGTGAACTGTTCTTTTCCCATGCATACTGAGCCAGTTTGCTTTCAGTGCCTTCACTGCTGAATTGCCATGTTTTGGTGAGACTACTGCACTTTCAGGCTAAATTTCTTTAATAGCAAAGGTTGGTTTTTTTTCTTCCTGCCTCCCAAGACAGAAGAATTCTAAAGGTTGTGGCCAACGGGTACGTTAACAGGGAATGAGATAAGGCAGGACATTCTGAAAATGATTATTTTTATGTGGAAGAATATAGGAGGATAAAGAAAATGACTCATAATTACAGAAAAAAAATAAAGAGTCAGGCATGGTCTGTATTTCCAGAATGGGAAATAGTTTCTTCCTAGGCAGAAGCTCTAGGAAACCAAACTGTTTAATCTTTTTACATGTCTTTGTTTCTTTGTCTCTAAAATGGCATAATAAAGGTGTATGGGGAGGCTGAGCGAATGCAAGGCTGCAAAGTATCTGGAGTCCTGTGGATGTGTTAGGGGGGGATAAAAGCAACTTATTTCAGTATGAAATCTCCCTTATTTAAATCAAATTCATTACCATGCTAGTTAATTTTTATGTAGAGCATAAAGCACACTACTGAATAACTTGTGTATCAGAGTAGTAACTTATAGAAAATTGCAGAAGAATTAGGAATGACTTTCATTTTCATGGTGTACGAGAAAGACCAATTTGATGGTCTTTGTTTAGTTTATTCCAACTCTGAGATAATTTTGAATTTCTACTAGGAATATGCAACAGCAGGAATACTCAGAGATTATCCAAAGAAAGTAAATGACCATAGAATTTCAAGTAAAGCAAAATCTGAAAATCTTGGTTACTTGAACTCAGAAAATTTAATGGAAAACCCCCCAAATTCGTCTAACTTGCACAGGATTTTCATGGACGGTTGTGTCTGTCCCTTCACGACCGTCAAGGCTATTTTATTTTGGAATTGCTGTTAGAGTTCCCCAGAGGTCCAGTCATCTGAAGGAGCAGAGAATGGAAATTCTTTGGAGACACTTTGGTTGAGGAAGTTGAAGCAATGTGTTTGGGTTTGAAATTTGAATCACTTTTAATTTCACGTCAGTGTGTGAAGTGGAAAGTAATAGAATTGCCTTCAAGTAAGCAGTTTTTCTATGGTCAAACAGTTTCGTGCCTTAAAATATTCCTCCCATTAAGATTGAGCATACTCATACTGTTGTTTTTGATTTACTCTGAATTAGAACATTTATTGTCCCATGGTGAAATACTAAAGAACCAGTCTGTGCAAATGAAACAAACAGCTAAAATAAGCGAATAGTAAATTAATGAGATGCATATTACTTGTTAAAGTGTCTCTAAGGGTTTATTGCCTTAGTGAAAAGAAAATGAAATGCTCTGTATATTTTCCTGGTGATGATGTGGAAAATCAGCTGGTGGGAAGATACCATATTTGCCATGACCCCACAGGGAACAAATACAGGAGAAAAATTGAAACCAGATCTATTCATCTAGGAAAAATACTGAAAATGCTATAATTAAATTTCTTCTAAATAAATGATAAAGTTTTATTGAGTTAGGCAAATATATTTGTATATTTGAAAATTTTGAAAATTTGAAAATTGTATACTTGAAAATCTTATCCTTAACATATGGTTTATCATAGCAGGTGTAAAGAAGGAAGCAGGTAAACCAAGTGAAAGGAGAAAGTAATTCAGGATCCAGAAGGAAAAACTTTTAATATTTCTTTTCATGTCTGCAAGCATCTGAGACACTTGATTGCAAGGTAGAAAATAAAATAGAGAAACAAGCAATCATTTGAAAATGGAGGCCTTCTGAATGAAAAACCCAGGGGTCAATTTCAGGAAGAGGTCGTAACCTGTGTAAGTAGTTACACCTTTTGATAATCTGCCTTTGTGTGAAAATGGAAGTCTCTCCCATCCCTGGCACTAGCTTTGAATGAGTCTTAGCTTATATGATCCTATCCTATACACTGTGAGGGATGTGGAATGAATCTCAGTGTATTGGCCCAGCCAGTACACTAGCAATAAGCAGGATGGACTGTACCTATCTTTTTCTTTTTAGATCCGAAGTTGTGATTTTGAATGTCATATCTAAGATTTTGAGGCAGTGAGACCAATCTTTCCTACACGTTTGGTTTACTGTGTTGTCAGCACTGTCAGCTTTTAAAGGAAAAATGATCAAGTGTATTTGAGACTTTTTTTTCTAGCCACATATTTTCTTAACATCTTACATGCTTCTTTTATTGATTCTTGTTATAGTTTTCACATTCCAACTTCAAAATGTGCTTTGGTGTATTGGCTAGATAGAGGAATTGTTTAATAGATGGAAGGCCCCTGTCTTATCAGAGCTCAGTTACTAGCTGCAACTAATGTAGAATCAAATAAAGATTTACAGTGTAAGTAGTAGAAAAAACATGATGGTCTGTGTAGCTCTCTGCCTTAATAAATGTTTATTAAAAATAAATAACAGAGACATTTCATTGTCTCTGTTCCTTGGGCTCTTAGAATTGTGTTCATTTGTTTCAGTTATGGAAAGAAGCTAATACTGACTGGGCTAAATGTTTTACTTTCATCTTTTTCTTACATCTTTGAAGCTAACTGCGCAAAAGAGAGAAATATCTTAAAAACTGTACTTCAGTAATTCTAATTGCATAAACCCTAGCGTTAAAATTATTTCTGTCTTGTTTAGCACTGACTTGAAAATCATGGGTATTTAATTTGAAGCAGAATAAAAACAAACAAACTTCAAGTTGGCTTTTCAAAATTAATTTGAAAAGCTGTAGTTCTTGAAAGAAAAACAAGTGTTATTTGCACATAAATGTCTTTATCTGTCCAGGACAGTTTCTATTAGCTAGGAATATATGGAATATGATTTCTTACACTGACCTTTTTTTGACAGTGACGACTTACTGGGCAAAAAGTGAAAGTTAAGATGCTTTGTAGAAGCCCCATCTTTAAAAATGATTGATTGTTCTGAAGTATAGGTAAAACTGCACTGATTGTCCTGCATAGAACTGTAGAAGACTCTCCAGACAGGAAGATCTGAAAAACCACATGCACCATCTAGTATGAAAAAACACTGAAAATTTACTAAATGTTTGTGAAATCATAGGTAGTTGCCTGTAGCTGCATTTTTGTATGTATCTCTAGAGACATTCAGAATTCCATCAGGGGAAGATTATCAATCTTCTTAAAAAGTGCCACCCTCCATTTAAACACAGGCTTCTGGGGGATACTTAGACCCCAGGCAGGCCAGAGGGGTGCCTCTCTTTTTCCATTGCCTATGCAAAAAATTGAGAAAGTTTTGTTCCTAACTAGGTATTTAAATGAAGGTATTTGGTGGCACTGAGTTGAACCCAAGGATTGTGGAGGAGCTGAAATTGCTGTTCCAGAGGTAAAAGTTTGGCATGCTGGGAGTGTGATAATTTCAGCTGTGGGCAATATTTAAATTATTCTTTCTAGAGAGCTGGATGGGTGCCTCAGGCTGTGTCGAGGCTGAACAATTTCTTCCTGAAGAGATCCGGGATTGCCAGTTCCTCCCAGGACTCCCAGCTTTGTGTGCCTGGCTTTCCTTCCTGGGGAAAACTTATGGAGTAGGGGAGAGAGGGAACTAGCGCATGCCTGGGTCTTGACCACAGCAGTGTCAGGGTAAGTCAGAACAAATTCCTGGACCCATGAGACTCAGAAAAACTCCCAGGTCCAAGTTCAGCCGCAGCTTTGATATGCGGGAGTCTTCTGATCAGATGGGGAATTCTTCTTTAATGCACCTTTAAGGTTATCAAACAAACTGGATTATTTTTTTCTTCTGATTTAAGTTTTAATTAGGATTTGCTTTTATGAAACTTTTCTTAGTGCTGATATTTAGCTGAACCGCAGTCTGCCAAGAAGGGGAACAACTGAGTGCTTTTTTGAAGTCCCTTAAGCAAATGTTAATTGTCTACAGTTGATAAGGACAATAAGTGCTGGAGGAGGGATGCTGCCTGCAGCCCTCGTGGTTGCAAACCTAAGATTGACTAGAACACAAGGAAGGTAACCCTCGGCTAAAGTTAGACTCAAAGTGAGACGTTGCCTGTGAAAATCTGAGCTTAAAGCAAAAACACATGATGGCTGGGGATTTCTGCTAGCTAGAAAGTCTTCCTCATAACAAAACAAGGACAGGCAGTGCAGTGCTACTTCAGCAGGAATTCTGCTCCAAGGCTCAGGCTTGGGCTAAACATGGAAGCTGTGACTTTCACTGTCTTCTGTAGATTTTATGTTATTGAACTGCAAATGTTATGTGTGAATAACTGGTTTAATGTTTCTTTCTGCCATTCCAAATGTTAGTTCACCCTCAGATAATCCTACAGAATGTATAAGTGTCAGGACACAGATCTACTGTCTCTTGGTATCTAAACACAGCCACTGAATTGAGAAGACTTGTTAAATTACGTGAATGCAGGTTTTATAAATTGCAATTAAGCTATTTTTTTTTCCCTAAGAAAACACTTCAAAGTTGGAGATATATTTTTAGGAATTGTCTCACTGGGAATTTATTAGAATCTGTACCATTCTCTCTGCAGACTCATTCAGTCTCAGACCATTTAAAAAGTGGAGGGAACTTGGAAAATTTCGGAGTGGACTGCTAATACAAAATCAAGTACCAGTCAGCCTGAAAAAATGTAAGAGCTGATGCAGTAAACATATGCAGTCAGTTTGGGAAAATACTTGAACGGCAGTTTGACTCACAGCTCATGTACATGTCTGCTTAGGTTGTGTTGATATTCCTAGTTAGAATATTCACAACATCATGTTTCAACAGGTCAAGCTATTCATTGGCCAGGGAGAGAAATCATGAAGAAAATGCACAGGGTCTAAGAAATCTTGGTTGAGTTTAGTGAGAGTTTTTCTACCCTTTAGACAAAATCCTACAGGAATTAGTAAGAAAGTACCACTCTATGCCCCAGGTTAGAACATTCTGTGAGTAAAAGGAGAGGGCCTTGAGCACTTCCATGTGCTAACAACAAGTATTTTCTACTTCTTTTGAAGCTGCCATGCAGTGCACTTATCCAGCAGTAAACTAACTGGGTCTTCGGGCTCCCAAGTGTATTTCCTCTCCTCGGTACGGCATGAGAAAAGAATAAATGGTCTTATGTCACATATTTGTAGATTAAAGAATAAATGAATGTGGGAACCATACCATGCTTACCTCTTGATTTTGAGTTTTTCGCTCTGAAACTTAAACTACAGTGTCTCCATGTATTCCTGTCTGTATTGGTCATGTTAAATGAACAAAGAAATTTTGGTAAATTAATTCTTAAGACTACTTTAATGTTATGTGGAGCAGAGAAGTGTCTAGACAGAAGCTGGTTACCTCATGGGCTTTGGAGAAGTTCAGGGTCGGCACTGAACTTTGTGATGTGGGCCCTGTGATAAGCATGAAGAAAATTCATGTGATGGAAAAAAGTAACATAACAGTTACACATGGGCATCTCTTAGCAACGCAATCCATAAAAGTTAAGAAGCTGATGTTAATATCAATATCCCAAATGCGTATCACCCAGGTGTCATGGCTCAGTAGTCCCAAGGATGAATTAAATGGCAAAATAACTCCTGTTCTGATTGGTTGGTCACAGTAGACTTGTGGAATTACCCTCCTTGTGCTTGTGAGATCCTGTATGGAATGGAGAGAGCCTCAGAGGGTCCATCTACTAGAAATGAAAGGAAATGCTAATGTTTCTGTTTTCATCATCATCTGTATAATCCTTGGTTCCTTCTAGCAGCCACGTTGGCTGATGGTTATGGGTATTTGCATTGGATTTTCCTTTGAGGAGATGGAGAACAGACTCTGGAGCTGCTGAAGTTATCCCACCCCAAACCTAGATTGTGCTTTGTCCTCTCCAGTATTTCTGTGAGTTTTTACACTGGGGCCACTTTGGCTTATTCATTCATGTCTGCCTCTTTTTGCTCATCTTTACATACCATTCATGCACAGAAGAGGATGTCTCCAGCAAAACTTCCCACTTCTCCTTTTTCCTCTGTAGAACTGACTGTGTCAAACAATGTACTTGTTTCAGGACCACGATCCCACCTGGGCTGCAATGAAAGGAGGAAGTCTTTTCTTTGGGATAAGGTGCAATGCCTGTTAAGGATGTCTATTTCTCTCCACTGTCTGTGAAGGAATGCGTATGTGTATGAGACAGGCATCTACATAGATCTTTAATGCCCACATAATGCTATAAGTGCTGTTTATCTTTTTGGTTCCATATAAAATAACCCAGGGAGCTGGAGAAACTGGGGAATCAGCTACAAGAGTAAGGAGGAGTTTTTGCAGATTCACTGTTCTTGTATCATTTTATGGGTGAGGTCTGAGGATGAAAAGGAAGTAACTGGGTGACAGACCTGTTGCTGTACTAGAGCCCTGTGCAACGTCTTGCTTTGTATGACTTCATGGAGCTGGGACAAAGGCAGGTGTCCATGTATATGTATTCTAGAGAAGGAGTGGACTGCTGGATAACTGTTTTATTTTCACATAATCTGTGCAATCTACTTCCATTCTGCATGAGTTATAAATACTATGTACCTTTTAAGCATGCAGCTGCAGGGTTTAACAGATTAATGGCTGTAATGTAAAGTGACTCTACAGTCCCTGAAGATCATGGTCTGTCAAAACTGCAGTTAATTCAGGCACATTGGATATCCAAGTTGATATAAGTAGAAATAATAACTATACACCATGCCATATTTTATAATGAAGTAATCAGTTTGTATTTTCAGTAATCTTAGAAATTTCATTTGTGCTTTCATCAAATAGGTACTTATATTCTTCCTCAAAAATTCTGAAGCAGTTTAGCTGTTACTGATTGCATAAATTCAAATGTTGTTTCTCTGGGGCAGGGAATTATCACTTTAGTGTTTGCAAAATTCTGCTCTAATTGCAATTGAAGGTTCTGTTATCACAATTGAATTAATAGCAGAAGATAGGAATATTTTAATTTCATAGGTTAGGGATGTGCATTAAATAATTTATTTAGGGCTCTGTTTTGCTTCTGAATCTGAGAAATGTTATTGGTGCTTTTTTTAAAATGAGACATTTTCTTTATTTATTTCAACATGTGGTTCATTAACTTGCAATGTTAATGTGCATTTCCCCATGTAATAGAAGGGACTTTAGAACTGTGACATTCATAAATTGGCTCATTTATGAATGCATCACTTTCGCATATACTTATTTTTCTTCCATATATAAAATACTTCATATTTCTTAGGGAAATAAAAAGCCCTTTTAGATGCAAGGACAATATATAAAAATAAAAACAAAACTAAAGGTAACACAAAATGGGTTAAAGCCTAGAAGACATTTGGCTCACAATCTAGCTATACACGTCATTGTATTTGAATGAATCCTGGTAGTTATGGAGAGAAGGAACTTGATCTTTAAGTGGTTGAATGGTCGGTTCTACAGTTTTTCATATTTAGTTGATGGCAGTTCATAGCTGTGTTTAAAGGAATTGGCAAGTGCAGTATTTGTGAGTATTTACACGCTCTTATTGTCTGCTTAGCAGCAGTCAAATAGCAAAATGAACAGATGTCTCCCAAGCTTCTTAAAAAGTGCTGAAGAAGAGGGGGAAATGACTTATCAAGCATAACTAATGCTGCAGAAGCTCCTTCTCTCTTCAACATAGACTCACATTTGCACAGTGAGGTGATGTTTCTGTTCTGAATAAAGCAAACCTGTTCTTGATTACATCCTGGCTGTGGCACATTTATAGCTCTAGCCCTTGCTCTAATCTCTGTGGTGTAGGCATGTTTGAGAGCTGCTCACATTTCTTTCATTTTCAGACTTCCAGGTAACGTTTCAGGTTATTTGGGGTTATAAGAAGGGGAGGCAAAACCAACTCCAGACCAATTGCTGTGAGGCTGCAGAGCATCAGGAGCCTTGCAGAAATAAATTGTTGCTGACGTCAGCAAGTAGCCCATTTTTAAGGAACTCAGGCTCAGGGAAGGTTTGCCCACCCTCAGCTTCTGCAATCTAAGAGGCAAGGTGACATTTGGGAACCAAGCCTCCTGACACGTACCCCATTTCCATCAGCAGGGTGACTTTTCTAGTTGCTGATGCAGGTCTGTGATTAAAAGGCATTAGCTCGGAACGTATCGTTTGTTCTAGAGGTTTGCCTAATACAATTTGTATAATGCATAATCATCCCTGCTTCAGTTATCTAATATGGGTGGAAAATAACTCAGGTTATGAAACTTTAAGAGAGACTTGTGGTCATAACATTTTGAGAATAAAAAACCCTGATGATTGTTTATGTTTTTGTTCTCCTTTATGCAAATTGGCTGATGATAATGAATGCAGTGACTTTTTTTGTAAGCAAACTGAAAATGTATAAGACACAAAGTCCTTTACCCTGCATAACTTTAGTTCATCAGTAAACCCAACAGAATGTTTATGTCTTTGGTTACTTTTCTGCAGATTAGCAAGGAGAATGACAGTAATTGTTACTGCTGAAATAAGTTTGTCACTACCTAATCATACTGTGTCAAATATACAGCTAAAGTGATGTTAGAAGTTCTTTGGATGTGGATGCTGATGTAGAAATTCCCACCTCTACTTTTCACATCCAAAGAGCACTGTCTCTGCAGTCCCCCTCTGAATAGTGCCATGACAGTGCCTTCCTCTTTTTGCTGTTGTTTTTTTTTTTCTGCCTTTGTTCTTTTCTGGCATGTCATGCCCTCCTCCTTAACAGAAAAAACCTTTAAATTTTGTGCTGGGAATCAGGAGTTTCTCTAGCTCACACCTGACCATGTTTTGATGTGTGTTCTGGCATGGACCTCCAGCACTCCCTGTGTGACACATGGACTACAGCTCCTTGTGTGTCTATGTCACTTCATAAAGAGCACTACTGCTGCTTCCCTGTGATTCAGAAGCAGGCTTAATACATGCAGCTTCTTTTGCATGATTTGCAGTCATCTGTTGATCAGGGTCTCCTTTTATGACAACTTTTGATGCTGTCAAGCAAGCAATAGCAACAGTTTACTGATGTATCTGCCACAATGTAGGCAGATCATCAATAGGAATTCTAAATGCATCCACGTATCAAACATTTCTATTCATCTAGAATAATGATTAGGTCAAATGTGGTCAATACCATATCATCTTATGAATCTGCATATAATCTTTGTCTTCATTTCCCTTGACAGTAATAAGAACAGTGAAAACAAAGATGTTTAATACATTTATCATCTGTGCCATTCAGTGTTACTGATATGCATGTTTCATACAGACCCACCTTAACTGTATATGGGACGATCTTCTTGTAAACTGTTCTCTGCATCTGGTTGCCATAATGGTGTCCCTTTTCAGCTCATCATCTTTCGTGGGTGGGTAGACTTGCTTCTTAATGTTTATGTTAATTTTTCTAAAAGCTAGCTGGGCTGTAGTTGTAGCTCACCGATCTTCCAAAGTCATCTGAGAATCTTGTAAGAACTTTTTCACATTTCTGGTAAGTCCAGAAGTATCATGAGAGACATGATCTGGGGATCTATAAATGTTTATAAATATGTAAAGGGAGATGGGAGGCAAATGGATGAGTCCAGGCTCTTCTTGGTGGTGTGTAGTGATAGGACAAGGAGTAATGGCCTTAAACTTGAACATAGGAAGTTCCATACAAACATGTGGAAGATCCATACTAACATGCAGAAGAACTTTATGGTAAGGGTGACGGAGCACTGGAACAGGTTGCTCAGAGAGGCTGTGGAGTCTCCTTCTATGAAGATATTCAAGATCCACCTGGATGCCTACCTGTGTGACCTATTGTAGGGTACATGCTTTAGCAGGACATTTGGACTTGCTGATCTCTTGATGTCCCTTCCAACCCCTGTGATTCTGTGATTCAAGATGATGTTGTTCAGAGCTTTGATTTCATGTAGAACACGTGAAAATGAAGATGCATTGCCTGCTGAATTCCAGCAGTAATGGGTACAGTTAAATTCCTATTCAAGAGCACTGCCTTTGTCTTTGGATGAATTCTGATTTCTGAAGTGTTAATACTACTGAGGATGTGTGAATGGAAAATCCATTCACATGTCAACCACTGGATGATACAGTTTTGGTTCATACTCAGCTTTCTCCTGCACACTGGTTAAAAATCATACTACACATGGTGTTGATGTAGAACTACAAGCTCTTGCACAAGCAGTTCTTGCAGTGGAAGCTAGATGATACCACTAGTCATTTATTTTGTCTGTTTTTCAGTTCCTTGTCAATAGTATATTGATTCCTTTAAACTTTCCAGGGAAGTTGTACTGGAAGATTTGGGAAGTAGGGAGATGAAAGAAGGTATTAAGTAGCAAGAAGAGTGCAATCTTTTAAGGAGAAGAGGACAGCAGTTTTGTGATTTAGATTGATTGATAACATTACTTACACATCTGACTAGTTTGAAATAATATCTTGGATATACAGAAGCAAAACAACCACAAGCAGAATTTCAATACTGTTAAGACAGAAGGTTGTATGAGAAAACATCTACAGAAAGCACCAAGAAAAGATATCAATCAGTTTCTGAATTAGCTTTATTGTTTTGAAATCAAATTGCTAATATTTCCAGTAAAATCTAAACATTTTATCTGCTTATGTGTGTTAATGTAAGTTAGAAGCAAAGTCTTTTTAAACAGCTTCCTCCAATTTTTCAACCACTGAGAAAAATCCCATATTTCTTTTAAAAGGACTACTTAATTTATTTTCAAATGACATAGGGAGAGTGAAAGAAGGTATAGATGTTTTTCCACCAAGGTTTTGGTGATTCCATTGAAGAAATCAGGCAGTGACACATGGAAAGAGCACTGTATACAAATAAATCATTCTTGACATATCCCTTGGGCAGTTGGCTTTCTCATGCTATGCAGTGCACTGGGATGTACTATTATTATTTCCCATGTGATTATATGTGTGCATATGCTGTCACTTTCCATTGCTGGAATAAGCTGCTTGAGCTGGATTGTTTCTGTGTTTAAATATTTGCTCTGTATTTATCAATGAAAAGTTGTTTTGATGCTAATTAAGGGCTTGCTGAATTTGATCAGCAAGGAAAAATACAGTCCTTTCCTCTGTCCAGCTAATGGACAACAGTGGTTGATACCTTAGATGCTTGAGGAGGTGTGAAGTGAACAAGATGTACCTTTAGCTGTTTGTTTCCAATTTGAAAGACTCCAATTTGAACGTGTTGAGTATTGGCAGTGAGCACTGAAGCTCAAAGCAGCTGTGTAAGTGTTCATTATCTCCATATATCTAGACCTGAAGAGAGATATCTTGTATGAAGCAGTGGGATGGATAATTGTCTTTTGAAAATTACCATTTCTAGCCCTGTGTGGCTTTCAAAGCAATTTCATTGTGACTTTTTGTCCCTTCCATCTCCTGCCCAGAGCCTGACAAGATGATTATGTTTTCACTGTATTAAATCAAGACTAAGGCCTCTGTGACTCCTGATCACAATCACATTTGGTTTGTCCTGGAGGGAGGAAGAGCCTTGTTATGTTTGTTTGTTCATGTACCCTCCTCTCTCATATTACTTTTGACAATTACTATTTCTCATTGGCTGCTTGTTGGAGGGGCAAGTACAGTGTTTCGCATCCCTGCCAGCACAGGAAGAGTAACATGCTCTTTTTTTGCACAAGAAGTACTAATCATTCTGTGGTTGATTATTTCAGTAAATAGCACTGAAAAATGACTGTTAGTGTTTTGCAGTTTACTGGGTATAGAAATTTCATGGGGATTGTATAGAGAAGGTTCCTAATGCAGGAGTTCCTTTTAGCCATTAGGCTTGCCGTGTTATTTTCCCTCCCTAAACAATAAGGTGTGGGTTGAGAGAAGACAGAAGATTTCATGACCCAAATTCAGGCAGTTCCTTATCTAACTGCAGCCAAGATTCTGTAAGACAAAGACAATATTGTATGGACAGTATTGGCCTGTGGTATTCCTTCTCTGTCACCACAGAGTCATTTCCCCTCCTGCTACTCAATGCATTGCTCCTTTTGCTGTTTCACCACAAAGCTTTGTGTAGTGAATTGGATTTGGAAATGGATGGCATAAAAAGTATACGAGCTGGGAAAAATTGAAGTCAGAGTGGTGGTGCTTCTTGTGAAACCACATCTAGATTCAGAGGACAGTCTTCTGAGGAGCCTTATGCAGTAAGTGGAGAGAAAGTGATTCCTGGACAGTGCTCGCTTCACTATGTGGAAGGGAGCTGGAATTAGACTGGTGTGGAATGGCCCTGTAGAACAATGTTTTTGGAGGAGCCCTGTGATGATTCTATGAAGTGCTCTTCTTTCCAGATATAAATATGTATATGTTTTTTTTTTTTTTAAAGCCTTCCTTTGCTCACAGGATGTGTAGGGTCATGTACTTTGTGGAAACCAAGTTGCCTCCAAATCACATCTAGTGCTTGGTGTCAGACTTCAGTCACGCTCCCTTCAAAGCCTCTCTGACTGGTATTTGAGCTGTACAGACAGTGTGAACGCTTGGGCTGTCAGATGTGCACACTGGATCCATCCCACGCAAACCTCAGAAGTTTATTTCAGCCTTCTATTATTAAAATGTTTAAAAATAAACTGTCGCTTTGAGCTGCTCTCCAAGGTTAGGGGATTGTGAATGTGCCCTTCCTGGCTGGAAGCACAGCAGAGAGCCCTTGGATTCAGCCCTTCCAAGGCTGTCAGAGGGAGGTGAAGGAAGCTGCTGTTTCATATCTCTTTTATTCCTCATAGTCAATTATCAGACTCCTTTGACATATTTTGACATCAGTTGATAGGAAGGAAAACTGCTTTTTTTTGACTCCATGTGTTGCAGAGTTTGTGTGGGATCTCCCCAGTAGGTGGAATTACAGGTCTGCCCTAGTCAGTGTTCTTCAGGAACTTTGAGTCAGCTAGCAGCATCCCTTCTGCTTTGCTTTGCTTTCTCTCCTTTCAGACATGGTATCAGTCCTAATACAATAGAAGGAGAGAGAGAAAATTGTTTCTTTTAGAAAGGGACAGTCTACTAGAATTTCAAATACTATTACACCAGACCATATATAACAAGTTTTTTTGGAAGCGTGAACTCTGCATGTATGCATTTGCCTATATACATACAGTAATTTGAAATTATTTGGTATATGATGGTATGTGTGCTGTCACTTCAAATACTTGTTACAGTATTTTCTGCAAGGAGGACATGAGGAAAGAACAGAGATATACCAGGACTTCTGAATGGTCACAGTGATATGCTGTGTTCCCATTTTAACCCTTCTGGTTTTGTGTCTATCAGTGCAGTAACAAGCAATGCATTCACATTTTTGGAAGAACTTTAAATATAATTCTACCAAGTCTTTTAAACAGAAGGGTGCTTTTATTTATTTTCGCTCCAAGCATGTGCCCTAAAGGACTGTTGCAGAAATAGATGTTTTGTGTAACTCTTTACTTTGTAGTTTTATGATTTCATTATTTTATGAGTTTCACAGTGAGTCATCCAGAGTATCAAATTATGAAAAGAAACCATTTCAACACCAAACAGAAAATACACAATCAGAATGAGTGTCTAAACTTCTTCCTTTATTCTTTGTTTATATGGCAAATAGAGCAACAGATAAGTGAGATATCCATAAAAGAGTCAAGTAGGATTGAAATCATGTAAACACCATCTGTTGTCATTTGAAGCTCTCTCTAAGGGATATCTTATACGTAACCTTCAAATCAATGGCAGAAATGTTTCCCTGTTGCCTCTTAAAAAATGGGTTTGGGTAATCTACTCATGGCCATCTCTGGCAGTGATCAGCTCAAAGGGATTTCCCTCGAATGATGTGTTCAAGCATTTGAACAAACAGCACTGACTGAAAAACTTTCTGCAAATGTGAGACACCAAATGGGAGCGAATTTGATCATGATAGTTCTTGAATCATGTGATGACACGTTTCTCACCCATGCCACTTAGAAGATAAAATGGATATTAATGATTTCAGATAATCTAGAACAAAGTACACAACTTTAAAATGAGACCAATGCCACAACTCAGCAGGATGTCTTTGCTGTTCATTACAGTTTTTCTTTCATTTACACTGTTCATCCAAATGGTGCAGTTTCAGATCCTTACTGCAGTTTCCTCTTCAAGAATGGAGACCTCCCTGCCTATATGGTCCCGTATGCAAGGAGTTTGAGTTGGTGTCACTGTATCATGCCTGTGCTGTGTCTATGCTGTGAAGCACGTATGTGTAGTATAAACCTTCCTGCTAAAGCTTTATTCACCTGTAGTAATGTAGTTTCAGGGCTATGGTAGCATGTTATTGGGCTTGCATGCAGGCATTTCACGGACTGGAGTGTGCACCACATCCTGTACACTTACTCCACGGTTCATGCTTTTCACTCCCCATGTCTCCAGACTGCATACTACTTGTTCTTTCGATGTGAGAGTCACTCCTGAATGGCTTATGCTGTCATTCAGATCCTGCTGCTCCCTGGCATTGCTCCCTTCATTGCATTTTTCCTTGTTCCTGGCTTCTCTGGGCTTTGCAGCCCCACAACCCACCAACCATCACCTCTTCACTGAGAAGATCTGCAAAAAGCATACAGTTCTGGAGAGGACTGTATGAAAAGTGGATATTTGCTGAATGCCAGGGCAAGTTACTTTTTCCTTCTTTCTTTCATATTTTAAGAAGAAGATTTCTGAAGTTGAGAAATAACTGCTCTGACAACAAATGAATTTGCTCTCTGCCTCACAGAGAACTGAGAAGGTTGATCTAGGGCTTTCTCTTGATCATCTTCTTAGCTTTGAACAGTGAAGTACAGAGACTTTTTGGCCCTTTACTGAGTGGTGCCAGGTGAAACAAGGAGAGGGATGCTCTTTTAGCATTACATGATAAGTGTAAGAGGCTTAATGGAATCTCTTTCCTATTGGCTCCCTGCTGGTTTCAATGGCAAGTCAAAAATGCCAGCTTCAACCCCACAAACCCTGAGAAATATGAGAGTACAATAATAAGGGGTGTTGCAAATGTAATAGCTCTTAATGAGAATTTTTAGAGCTGAATATGTCTGAGTTTCTTAGTTCATTGAGCATGATCAAAAAGCCTTCTTGGCATATAGTGTCTCAAAGGGCAAGAACATGTTTTGCATATTTTCTGTTCTGCAGATAGGAAGGCAGTTAGTTTCCTACTCTCTGTTGATTGCTGTTACAAATTTGTAAGCAGGTGGAGGCAAGGGAGGTAAAGAAAAATTTCCCTTGGAGGAGATAAATCATAGAATTATGATGCGAGTATGAGAATATTACTTCACAGGTAAAATGAAAATTAGTACCACCGAATGTAAGATTTTTTCAAAGCAAGTTTAAAAATTAAACTAAATAATCTTGCACCACTGCAAAAATCAGCCTCAAAAATAAAGTCCCTTCTAGGTCACTACAACAAGTGCTTTTGTGTTCAAAAGAAAAAAACACTGAGCAGCAGCATTCTAGCTGTTATTTTCTGCCTGAGTTTTCAGATATTTCTAAGTACAACTTAGCAATATTAAAGATGTAGAGAAGTAATCCTCATTTGCGATGTGAAAAGCAGGAAATGAATGTCCTAGCAGTTTAACTCACATGTGAACCTGCCTGCTAAGACTCAGGTTGTTTTTTAACCTTATTACGTGAAGCTCAAGGATGAAGGACAAGGAAAGTAAAGCAACTAAATACTTCAGGAATTCTAAAAACTCCTAAGGCTGTGGTTTGTAAGTCAGGCATTGTTTCCCCTTGTGAGGCTTTCCAACTGAATTAAATGAGAAATCAAAGTGCTTTCTACCATGATGTGCTCTTACTTTTAACCAATAGGGAATGGAATACTTCAGGTACTGAATTTTTCTTTAATTTTCATCCTTCATTGAAGGCAGCATTTATTGTGTTTTGGTTTGCTTTGCTTTGTCTTGTATTGTCCATGGGAAGATGTAGTCATTGCATGTGTGGGGCAAGGATGTAATATTATCTTTCATGAGGGTGTAAATTAATTTTACATTTTAATTGTTCAAAAAATCAATTTAAATCTGAGAGAAGGAAACTGTGTAATATCTTTAAAGAGTGGCAAAAAATACATTTCTCCATGTATTTTATTATTGAAATGGTATTATGTTGATTCCTAATTGCTAGTAATTTCTTAGCCTTGAAGATTTAAAAGCTATCTAGAATGCCATGTTGACTTCTTTTAAACTTTTGTTATTATTATTTTCTTTCATTTATTCCAGAAAAAGAACAAGAATATACAGTCTAAAGGTGCATGTGCCAGGCAGAAAGTCCAAGTATGCCTTCATATGATGCAAACTGAGAGGTATGAGTAGAGGTAGATACCAGCTAAACCGTAGGTCAGCCATTTGAAAAATAAATTTTTTACTCCATAGGGACAATATTTCACAGAATGCCTACAGTCAGTGGTTATAAATCTCCTCGTTAGTTTTTACTATTTATTTCATAAGAAGAGTTTACCAATTGACAAAACAATCATCCATCTGTTCTGCATGGATTAAAAAGGTAATAATCTTCCACCTAAGTATTTTTTCGCTATTAGTAGATCCATATAAAGACCTGCTAAACTGAAACAAGAAATGCAAAATATTTCACATTAAAATATGTGTGTCTTAAGGAGATGTAGCATTGTAACACATCAAGGAAATAAGAGTTTGATTGTGAATATTCTTGACTCATTTATCAAACATTATGAAAGAGAATATTAATGTACTGCTTGATTTGCCTTCTATGTATCACAGTAATGCATATGTAGTTTGTGAAACCAGTTCATAAAAAACATTCAAGAACGTATTTTTATTTGACTAGAGTACTGGGATTTAGCTTTTTTCCTGAATGAATATTTCTATGAAAGACTGATGAGCTTGTGTTTAGATACAGTAACTGTAATAGCAGCTATGTAGCGCTGTATATTTTCAAAGCATTGCTATGACAGAGAAAAAATGAAGAATCACTTTGAAAAGGAGATAATTTTTTTCCTTTTTTTTTTTTTTCTCTCACATGAACAAATAGCATGGGCTGTAGTTCCTTACCTTATCTTTGAATTCAGTGGTGTTTTGTCTGGGAACACACAGGAAAATTAGACTTTACTGGCAGCTCAAGCAGTCGGCCAAATTGGGAAGCAGCAAGATTATACTGGTTTGGGGTAAACCAGAAACTGTGATGGCAGTATCAGTAATTTAGTGACATTCTTCAGAAAAATGACGTAAATGACTGGAGGGGATACTACATCTACCTGCGGAACCACAGCATAGAAAGGGAGTAAAGTATTACTCTGACCTCTTCTAACTAATACCATCTGACTGCATTAAGCCTCAGTTTCTTAATTTTTAGAACATGCAAAGAGGTGTGCTGTGATGATTTGTTAATATTTGTCAAAAATGCATTGAGGCCCAAGAAGAGAGTTGGTTATGTTACATTCACCTTCATGCTTAGCAGTTACTGTCTCTGGGAAAATCCCACTCCCAGCCCTGAGGTCTCCTGAAAGGATCCACATGCGAGTGTGCCTGTTAAGACACCTTCCAAGTTTCAGAGGAAAGGGAACATTCCCTGAAAAACCAATTTTGTTCATAATCCATGGGAAGATCCTCAAAACTCAAGTTCTCTGAGTCATGTCTAGGTTGAACAGTAGCAAATGTATCCATATCTGCTCCCTTTACATAAAAATGTGCCAATGTCGATGGAAATATCACTTGTCCCAAGGGCTATAAGCACTCTTTAAATGAAACTATGGGAAAAATGTTTTTCTCTGAAACTTTTCTATGTGCAGTTTCTTTAGAGAAAAATATGTCTTAATTTGCATTTGAAATAAGAGATTTTGTTTATTAACAGTATGTTGTCACTTACATGGAAGTTCATTTGTAGATTTTCTCTCTTCCTTTGCTGATTGTTTTTGACCCCAGACTGTATATCTGTGTTTTAGGAGTAAACGATCAGTCATTCAACCAAATAGAATGTTTTTGAAGGTCAAATTAAGAAAGCACACTTGTTTCATGACCTGATAAAATTGCAATGTTATTCTTTTGATAAAAATTTATTCTGATCTGCCTTTAACAATGCATTGGAAAAAATTCTTTTAAAACCTGCCCTTCTATTACCGTTCCCTTTACTGCCCCACTTAGCAGAAATCTTTCTTTTGACACAATTTTACAGCTACAAATGGCCTGTAATTCAACAAGCAGAAACTATTCTATTGTGCTTCGGGGTCTGAAACAAACATTTTGATTTGAAAGTGAAAAAATTTAAAGGGCATTCAAGAATTTAATAGGGCATAAAGAATTTAATGCCGTTTATGCATAATAAAATGCATCAGGGAGGAAATAATCGCCTCAGTTTGATATTTTTTGAGTGAAATTTCAGAATTCCGTAAATGTTCAACAATTTTGAATTTTCTCTGCAATGTAAAATCTCAAATTTAACATATCAGACGCTCCTCACATTTTATGAATTTTTTATCTGTATGTCTCCTTTCCTTCTCAAAGTTAGTGTAACTGAAGCCTAGCAGATCTAACTAGACTGGTTGTCATTATCAAATTTATTGTCTCATGGAATCTACTCTCCATGTAGGAAGTTTCTACAAGTTGTTCCACAGTATTGGCATCCTGAGTGCAATAGATATGAAGATGAGAGTCATCTGCTCAAATGCTGGACTCCAACCTTAATGATTCTATGATTTTATGTGGTAGTTCAGTCGCACTGGGCTTCTTTCATGATCCTCCAAACTCTGGTGACATGTAAGGAGGCTTTTTTAGACCTTAATTTTGGTGTTTTCACAGAATCACAGAATTGCAGGGGTTGGAAGGGACCTCAAGATTTCACTGAGTCACAACCTCCCTGCTAAAACATGTTGTCACCTGTGTTGTCTAGGACCTCTGGATCTGGCCTTGTGAATCTGAGAATACAAGAAAAGTTTTGTTTATTGGATAAAAAGAAATAGAAAACACGTAGGTGTCAAGTCAGGAAAATGAGAGCAAGTGCTACATTTTCAACCCAAGCCTATTTCCCACTAACTTTGATGAGATTTATTAGTTGTACAATAACAGGAAATTACAGGATGTTAGGAAGCATCCTTTAGTAAGACCTCTTTGAGATAACTTCCAGCCTGGTCAAAGATTCTAATAACACTTTCCATTCAAAGAAAATGCGTGCATGACATTTACATTAAAAAGCGCATTTTCATGGTGTTTTATGTGGTTTCAGCTGCCCTATCTCAGCACTTAAGAAACATACATCAAAGAGTTTTAAATCCTACCAATCCTACCTTCTCTGCTTCCCTCTTTCAACATAATTAAGTTAATCTTTCAAGGCAAGTTGACACATGTAGTCCATTGGTTACAGGGATTTTAGAATCATATTTCAAATTCTTTCAGGAGGCTAGCAACTATGATGAAATCTGACTTGGGATATTTCCTACCTGCACTGACAGTTCCTTATTATTCAATTCAAAATGCGTACATCTTGTTTGATTCTCTCTTTTTTTTTCCTTTTCTGTTGGAATGTTCCCTCTGAATTATATAGTTTGTTTTGCAATCAAATATTAAGAGGGAATGATTCACTGTTATGTGCAATTATTTGCAGTAATAGTGATTTGATCAGTATTATTTCCAGGATTCTAGACACTGGCAACATAAATTGTAATAAAAAACTATTATAGTTCAATTTGTTGTAATTTTCCTCACATTTTGCTGCATTATTAGTTGAACTGTGAAATTTACAGGCAGTTTGAGAAACTAACAGCTACCTAGAATGGAGCATAAAACGTTCACGTAGTGATTGCTGTCATCTTGACTTATACGCTGTTATGCTAAGAGTGGTATATAAACATGATGAAATGAGAGAATCATTAATTGGGAATTTCAGCAAGGCCAATTGGTGATTAAGAAGAAGGTCACTGTGCATAAAATTGGTTCTCAGATAAATAGAATGATTGTTTGGTAAATGAAATCAGGGACTTTGTGTGACTAATTGCCAGAAAGGTGAATACACTATGGTCTACTGGATCTTGATTTATTCCAGCTCAGTGAGATGGTGATGTGTTGGGTGCTGCTTGACACATCATGTTGAAACTGGACAAACTTCTGAAACTGCTGAACCACTCTGAATTTCTGCTCCCTCTCATTTCTCATCTCTGTTGTAGAGCTGTTTCTGCACTCTGTGCTGTCTGGAGAGCACGTAGCTATCTGTGTGTTTAATGCCACTTGTTCCTGCATTCCTGTAGGAGAAGCATCCAACTAAGATGTCTCATAGGATGTGGGTGGGACTTTGACTAGGATTATTTGTTGACCTTTGGCTCACAAAACTACCATGAATAATCCTTTCCAGCTGGCACCAGGCAAACAGCTAGGATGAAGGACAAATGTAGTACTGTTATGTTCAGTGGAATTAGTCCAGGCTTGCTGTAATGCAAGTGGCCCGCTGTTGAAAATGGCATGGCTGTTGTTGCTATGAGAAACCAGCCACGTACTGGCAAGAGGGAAACACTGCAGATTAAATATTTATGTCATGTTTGTTTACCCTTTCATTTGGAAAGAAAACAAATTAATTGCTTATGACATGGTCAGGTTAAAAATGAGATGATGTATTATTTTTGTTGTTGCTAGTGAAAATATGTCTCACTTCAGATGTACTCTTAGAACATCCTAAATACAGTGACTAGCATGCTGTGGAGGTTGCAGAGGAGCAAGTAGCAAGGACATGTTTTCAGCTATGTATATTTATCTGAGATGGTTCCTATCTGCTAACCAGTAGCTCTTTTTCTCCATCCTTTGTTGCTGAGAGTACAAGAGCAATTCATGATGCTGTTGACCTGACAGTTTTCCAGTTATTTTAATGGAAAGCTATGCTAACTGTGGTAAGGAACTGCCTCACAAATTTTCAGTATTGATGCATCACCTGTGGACAGATAAAATGGAACAGGCCTCTGATCTGATATGTATACGGTCAGTGGGCTGAGACCTCCTGGTCTTTCTGTGAGAGGTGGTAGAGATTTATGGAAAACTTCTTTTTGTCTGTGACACAAGTGACTGGTGGCTATTCTATCGGTACTGATGATCAAAGCAAAATTCTGCCCAATTTCCCCAGCCAGGCTGCCTACTTGAGGAATCAGGATTCTCCTCCTGGGGTAAACACCATAAATAATCTTCCAACTGAAGATCAGTTGAGCGAAGAGCTCAGTTTGACTCTAGGGCTGGAGCTCATGGGCTGCATGTAACACCATAATACCTGAGCTGCACCATTAAATGGTGGACTACACTTGTATGTGAGCCTTCCTCTCCCTCCTTTCTAACCTGCAAATTCCCCGTCTGCTCAGTGAGCTCCTTAGCACACATAGGATAGGCAGCTCTCAAGTCTAGCCTGAGGTTTAAAGCTGAAGACCAAAACAATGCTTCTGATCAAATGAATGTCATTAATTCAAAGCTTTTCTGCTGGCATTTCATCGATGTGGGCTGCAACTGAGATAAGAATAGTACCAAGAGGTTGAATAAGGCCATGTTTACTTTTTCTCTTTTACTCAGCTAATTATTTGGCATAATAATTACTACTATTCTTAGAACTTAGGATTCCCTTTATGAGACTAGTTTGGAAATAGTAGCAGCTGCTTACTGTTTCCTGTAAGTCATTCTGGCTGATAATCTTAAAAATGGTAAGGTCACGGTTGTCTGAGAATTGCCTCATGGAGAACTGGGAAGTTTTATTTTGGTAGCCTTTAGTGACCTTCTCCATTACCCCAACGTGTCTACATGTGCCTAATTAGCAGTGACAATGGAGTACTTTCAATTTGGCTGGTTTGGCTGAATAACTTCATGTGTTTATACCATCCAGACTTAGTTTAATGAACGCTTCTGTCATGCTTGTAGCTTCATGGAGAAATTTAGCAGGGAGATGAAGCTTCCTCTCTTATATTCTCACTGTTTTAATCTTAAGTTCAAGCTTACTTCTGAGGTAAGCCTATAAGAGATTTTAATTGATGATTCAAGACCAACATCTCACTGCAAGTCTGCATGTCTTACAAGCCTGCACTGAATATTTTATTGTGCACTTCTAAATCATGCAAGCTTATCCAGATTTACTTCCAATAAGAGAAAGATATTAAGGTTCCTGCTAAGAACCAAATCTTGGACCATTCAGCAACGATTTTCACTGTTTTATTGTTTCTCTATAAATCTACTATGCCTACTAGCTGTAGAGAACTACAGCAGAAGTCTGTGTGCATTGAGTGAGTTTACACACACACAGGGAGCACAGAGTCAGCATCACATTACCAAAATCAATGTGTTTATTCTTGAGTCAGCAAGATACTTAAACGCTGCCCCATTGAAACCTCTGTGTCATCATGTTGAGTTCAGGAGAATCGCGCAGTCACTATCTTTGATGATCTGACATTACCAGGCATTGTCTAGGTTACTTTTTTTGGCTTACTCTTCCATTTTCACTGTTCTTTGACATTGGTTTTATTTCTGGTCTCAGTTCTGGCAGCATGAAACTCCATGGAGCCATACTAAGCTATTCTGTTATAATACCAGCATAGCTGCATTCATCATCAGGTCTGGTATGATGATGATTAGACACTGAAGGAGTTCAAGCCTGAATCATCTTACATTTTTTGAAGACTGACATTGTTATCAGCTAGCATTGCAGTCAATCTAGATCTGAATGAAGTGAGAAAAAGATGTCCTACCCAATAGCCTACTGCCTGTCTAGTATGTTCAATAAACACAAATCCAACTGATTTATGTTCTCCCTTTGCACTTGAATGTACCTTGCCTTATGCTTTCTGTTGTCTTTCATGGGCCCAAATGTTTAGTTGGGCTGCTTTTGATCTCCATGTGTATCCACTTATATATGTAAATTTTATGTGAATGTATCTTGCATGAGTCAATGTCATTCATTACAATTTCTGCATCCAAAAAAACATCCAAAACACTTTAAATATCAAGCTCCAATTTCACATAATTTTTAGCTTATTTTGCTTTTGTAGGGGAAGTTTTACCTATCCTATGATCTTTCCTTGGGAAACGCAAGAACCTCATGTGCTAAACCAAGAGGCCTTTCAGCCTCTTGCAATGTGGGTATCTAATCACGCAGAACTCCAGAAAACAAATCTAGTAATGTTTTCACATATTGCTATTAACAGATAAGTAAAATAAAATATGGGAAACACTTTAGCTTATGTAGTACAGGTAGTAACTTTTTATTTTGCTGTTCTGGTTATCTGATGAGGTCATGGATTTGTGACAATGAGTAATATTGTAATATAACAGTAGTCTGCCCTTCTGGGGTGGGCATAGGTTCATCAACAAATGTATACAAATCTTCCCAGACCATCTTTATTCTTTATTATACTCATTTTTGACATCTGAGTATGTGGATCATTAGCCATCGCTAGATAAAAAGAGATTTAATAACAGTCCTTTGTGTATTTTTTTTCTGCTCATATCCAGCATAACTTTTTATATATCTGAAACAAACTGATAATGAATATGAAGCCATGAAACTGAATATGAAAAGTGTTGCTCATCACTTCCTATCTAAAGCATTATATCAGTTGATAACTTGCTAATAGTCATAATGTTTAATGAAATCCCTACAAGCAACATGGGAAATAAAACTTTTTTATCTTTTAAACATTGGCTTGTACCCAGTGAGCAAAACTCCATCTCATCTGACCTGACAGATGCTTCAACTGGGAATATACATAACCCACTTTTTTACAGAAGTATTTCCAAAAGCCACATGATATAAGTAGTGTTTTGGAGAAGCAAGAATTAACTTCTTGCTGCCCGTATTTTCAGAAGCTATCTCTTAGGTTGTATTCCCAAATTGTAATATGTGTATCTGTAGCCCAGGATGCCTGTTGAGATTCAACAGAACTTTTGTGGTTGAAATCTAAAAAAAATAATAAGGCGTAAATAAAATATTGTTTATTTCGGAGAACCTTCCCTCCCAATACTGCATTTATCTGTACCCTAGAGGATTATCTATTCTCTACTCATTTACCTTATGAATAACCTACCATGAACTTATGAACAAGAAAGGCCCCAGGGTAAGGATACTTACATAATGGCAGCTGTTCAACAAGCCCTCAGTCTTCGTACTGATTTAACCCCATATAACATAGAGAATTTTCTGATTCCTAGGTAAGTTTTAAAAACTAGGCCAGGAAAATACAGCTGTAACTGGTAGAGTGGTTAACTGTCAGAACTGCACTTAGATGTTACACCTTCAGATAAACTGTACATTAACAAAGTGGAAAGAAATTCCAGAAAGCTATGACAGCAAAATGTGGACTCTGAATGCACTTACTATAAATCCTACACAGAAACTGAGATAAAATCTCGAGAGAGTCAGATGATACAGTGTGTACAAACTAAGATTTCCACTGTTATTATTTTCAGTAAAGCTGAAGAGCTTTGTCAGATTCCCACATCCGTATGTTTCCAACAGGGACCCTGGGCAAACAGCCCTCATCAGACTGTTCCTATGTTGCACTCATCTCCCTCAGCTTTCATTGCAGGAGGGGCTCATGATTTCCCAGGACTGAATCCTTAAAGCTCCATATATTTGGCTCTGGTTGAGCTCCAGCCACTCGATGCATTGCTTTTATTTTTTTTCTGATCGTATTGGTGCCAGCTGTACAAAATGGAAATAAATCTTTGCTTTGTCTCATCCCGTGTCTGACTTCTTCTGGGGAGAAGCTGTTGTGTTCAGTGAGTACACGGCCAGCTCATCTGTCTGAGGGCCAGGTTTTGTTCTGGGTTGGCAGTGTAGTGTTTTTGTAAGCTTCCCCCCTGCTATCGCTGCAGCTGCACCTGGCAAGAGGAAGCAACCCACAATCTAAAAAGCTCATCAGAACAATAATGCCTGCTTCTCTCTTGACAGGTTAATTAATTGCATGCCATTATATTTTGTGTGTGGTTTTGGATGGGTTTAATACTTTTCCTTCAAGTGTGTTTCCCAGTAGAGCTTGAAAAGGCTGATGCATTGTCTGCCTGTCTGGTAATTCAGATGGTGTTTGATGCAGAAAAAGAGATGGAAAGGAAAGGCAAGAGGCAGAGTATGTTTGGGGCGTTTCAGCTGGAAGATCTTGTCTACTCGGAACTGGGATAAAATCATTATTAGGGATGACTGGAAAACAAGAACTTTGTTTCATGAAACTTTAGGATTTTGAAGTTTGTTGTAATTCCACATGGCCTTTAGAAGGCAAGGAAAGGTGGACTCCGCATCAATCCAAGGCTGTAGTTTGAGGCATCAGCTCCCACTTGAGTATCCTAACTCCTGGCTACTGGCTATTTTGTGTGGGGAGGAAGGAGAGAACAGAAATTAATTTCCAACCTGGATAAACTGGAATTCCTAATGGAACTTTTGTGAGCAATTTTTCTGTGAATGGAGCTTTTCTTATCTTCGATCACATTATTTTAGAAATTAAAGTAGCAGCATGCAAATGATGTGCTAAGACTAAGAAGGTTGACCAGACATTGTCATTTTTCAAACTGGAACATTTACAGAGGTTGTATAGCACCTCTCAATGTCCTCCCACCCAAAAATTTATTGACGTCTTTGGGATGGAGAAGCTTGACAGAATGCTAGGAAGATCCACTGCCACAGTAAAGTTTAAAAGGCAGAAGTTTGTGTGTTAAGACTATCTTGCTAAACAAGGTAATAAATCAATGGCCACATTCAGTGTAATACAAAAGTATTGCGAGAAACATGTTAGTCGTATGCAAGTGTGCAGGCTTGGAGAGCATGTGATATATGGCCTGAGATAGGAGCTTTGTCTCCACACAGAAATTTGCTGATGAAAGAAAAGACTCTGTATGCCACGCACTGTGCAGTCTTTCAACATGCTTTTATGAAGTGTGCAAGTATAGGAGCTGCTGACCACTGTTACCAGTTGCTGCTTTTGGGTACTGCTACAAGCTCTGGCATCCAGGGTTCAACTTCACATGCATGAAACGGATACCAGCAAGCATATTTGGACCTACAGAAAATAAACCTAAGCAGAATAGAGCCTGAAAATTCTACTTTATGACTGGATGTTATTCTCTATGTAGAAATCTTTCACTGTATTTAGATATAGCAGATAAATGGGAGGTCTTAAAGGTTTAGGAACCAAACAATCTCCCTGAGATACATGGGAGACAGATTAGTTCTATCAAAACTTCAATTATTTTCATCTCTCTTGTATATGACAAAGCTAGAAATAGTGTTTTTATGGCACTGAGGTGCCTGGAGCAGCCCTGTGCCCGGGAGCTGCCTGCCCTTGCTGTGGTGAGATGGAACTGGCACTGGAGGCATCTGCAACCCAAAAGTCCCAGCTCACAAAGTCCAGTTGTCACCATTCTAAAGGATTTGAACAGGGTTTATGAAAAATGTTCTGAACAGATGAGTTTCTCTATTATCAGTTTCAATTTAGCAAGTAATGTCTCTTTTCATTGTTTTCCTCTGGAGAATAGGGAGAATGGATTTGCAGTCACTAGTCACTACTCCTGCTGTGAAATAAGACCATCACAATTTTCTGTAAAGCTGAAAATCCTCTCTGTGCCAAGATTCTTCCACTTGTTGAGTGAATGTGCTGCTGTTCCCGACTGGCTCCTCCTGCAAGTGCTGCAGCACATCTCTGACACCAGTCAGTCCCTGGGTACCAAACTCATAACTGCACTGAGACATGCAGCAAAAGTGTCTGTAACAGATCTGGAGGCCAAACAGAATGGATTATAAGCAGCCTGTATTTGAACATGGAAATTCAAAACTGAGTATGACATAACATGCATTATGAATACAATACATATGGTAAACAAAGCATACATAGTAAATCCTGTTCAGGAGTTATATTTTTTGAGCTGTTCATATATTGAGGGTGGCTGGCACAACATTTGTGGTATAGAGTATCCTTCAGTAAAGAAAGGAACAGTCTTTTATTCCTAAAAGGAAATACTTTTTGGTGCATTTAAGTTAGCTTCTCTTTTCTTCCAGTCTTCCACGGTTGTCACATACAGTATCTTAATGTGTCTCTGCTTGGCAAGTTCATCCTTCACACTGCAAGGGATAACTTTATATTGGACTATTGGACTGCTTTACTGAGCATCACCTCTTCTAGTTGCTTCAGTCAAAAAAAAAAAGGGGGGGGGAAAGAAATTTCTAAAAAACTGTTCACATACAGGGTGATCTTTTAATGCTCTTAGTATCATATTGAACATATTAAGGTACAGATAGTCTTAGTATGTAAGAATCCTTTGCGAGCAATAGTATTGTTCTTAGAATTTAGGCTGTAAAGAATGCAGTTGCTACTAGCATCCTGCTAATGCTACCAGTGCAAATTTCATTAGACTCCAGGGAAATAGGCTCTCATTCAAATCCTGAAGAAACAAACCATCTGAAAAATTTGTGATGAGGTGGCCTATCTTCCTTTTCTGCGTTTTGAACTGAAGGATCGTAAAAGAGTGAATAGGTGAACTGATCAGAAAGAGCTGAAGAAACAAGGTTGATTCCTACCTCTAGATTTCTCCGCTTGTGCGCTGTTAAGTAAAATTGTTTTTCATGGCATGTCTCATTTTGTCAAGATGTTGCAGGGCTGTCACGGATATGTAAACAAAGAGAATTTATTACCCTTCAAATCAGAACTGCAAAGTCTTAAACAAAAGCACAGCATTCCCCAAAGCGCAGTTTGCTCCTCCATGACCACCATCAGTGACCAGCCTCTGCTGGTGTCACATGCATATTTCAGCAGTGACAACACTTGTAAATCCACGTACAAGTAACTTGCTCCTTATTTAAGAATATACAGACAGTCTTAACCAGTCTTGAAAGGAATGTGCCAGCAGCAAATGTCCCATGTAGACCTCAGACTGCAGAGTGTGCCTCTGAGCAGTGTTGTGTGCCTTGCCTTTTGCAGACTGCATTTGCATCCAGTCCCTAATGAGCACAGCCTGCTTAGGAGTGGCTGTGATGGCGCGTTGCTCTGTCGGAGCACCCATCCTGTGTATCATCACCAGCAAGACCCCAGGTCTCGTCAAGGAATCAGTTCTCTGAGTGACTGCCTGGCTCTGTTCTTTGCCTTAGAAACTCTCCCTGGAGAATTTTGGTCCCTCAGTGCAGATCTTACATTACATGTAACAAAAACTGCCATTCATTGCTATGAGGAGTATTTTAAAGATGCAGGTATAAACTGTAGGCAGTGCAGAGTTATTTTCCTTCCTGAAATCCTGCTTACATGGAGGAAGAACTGCCTTAGCTGACTCAACAGCCTTTCGACTCTGACATATAAATGATAATATAAGTATACACATTGCTGGCTGCTTTACTGCAGATGAGTTTTAGCCATCTGAGGCATCCACATGTTTATTCTAGGTTTATATTTCTACCCACACCCCGTTTGTGTGGAGAATTTAATAAAAAAGATCCTCTCTATATTCTACTATTTATTTTCCATAAGTAAGCTGTTAATATAAGTAAAGGAAATAAATAAGTGGGGTTTAGAATCACACGAGCAAGGATAAAGATATGTATTTTTCCGAATAAATGTTACACGTTTTAAGGAGATGGAGTCATTGTGCAAAGCAGAAGTAGTCAGTGCCTTTCAGCAATTTGGGAAGCCTTCTGGTTCTGAAGAAATATGTGCTGTGCTGGATTGATGGACACGGGGATTAGTTCCTTGGTTCTCCTGGGGTCATGGGGCAAGATGTGTACAGTCCCCTCTGCTCCTAGCAGCTCCCTCTCATCACTAACAAGCTCCCGCATACAGAAATCTTCAGCAGGATGATGGCCTGTGTACATCAGGGGTATTTGTCATTGTGTTAATTAGTCCAGCCCTGAGTATAAGGATTAGTGTCAGCCCCTAGGGCGAACTGGTGACAAAGCTCTAAGATAATGTTTAAGCTAAATAAAGTTGGCAATGCAGATGCGTTTTAATAACAGGAATTCATTTGAAATGGTGCTGTATACAGCTTCAGTGCTAATGCTTGCAAGGGCAATGGCTTAGAACATAATCTATGTATTAAATAAATGTGTAAATTGGATTTGGTAATATGTGGACAGAGGGCTGGAGGAGTCTCTTGGTCATTCTATCCAGTTCTCCATTATCACAGTCCCAAAGTCATAAAATCCCTCTCATAGTCTTGTGTAATCCTTTTCATTCACTTAAGCATGCTTTTTTCAGGGTCGAGAGCGGGACTTGAACTGTTGTTCATCTCAGTTCAAGCGTCTGCTTTGAACAGGACTTTGAACGTCACAGTTGTCTGAATGTCCTAATAACTGTCGTACTGGCGGCTTTTCTTTTTCTTGTTCCCTTTCTCATTTCAGCTGAATGATCACATCTGCATCCTTGGAGGTGGAGGTAAATGGAATTTTATGGATTGAAAACTGCAAGTAAACTACATGTATTTTTAACCTATCTATTTTAAAAATATGTAACTCTTTACAAGATTCTGGCTGGCTTGTTGACCAGTGCAATTTTTTTTTGCACTAGAGAATCAAAAATTAAATCTGAAAAAAAAGTGTGTATATATGAACTACTATTATCTGGGATGATGGGCTGAGTTTCTGAGTCTGCATAAGCCAGGCTGACTACTGTTGCAATGAATAATTCACTGTCTCTAAATTTAGCTTGGGTCTATGGGATTGTGTTGTGAGCCTGGAACATATTCACATACATCACGCACAGGAGCGTTCACAGCCTTGCCCTTCCCCCCATCATAAAAACACCCTTCTGACCTCAAACTGTTCTCCAAGTGCATCACTCCTTTTACTGTGCTAGTGTTAGGGTGCACAGTTCATTAATTTAGGCATCTCAAAGATTTTTTTTTAAAACCTCGAATGACTTTTTTTTTGAAGTTTTTATGAGATTGAAGAGGAGTGCCAAGGGCACTGTTTCATCTGGCTGAGGAAAAGGTTAAAGCTGAGATACTGTTTGTATTTTATAGACTATCCAGTGACTTGACTACAGAAAGGCATAAATCCTCATCTGAAGAACTGTTAATTTTATTTGATGGTAGATCTGTTTGATTAGGTCAGCATTTCTCCTGTGCTCCCTTCCACTTTCCTGGCATCTAGCTGAGGTGGCGGAGGAAGCTGTCAGACTCACAGTGAGGCCAAGTGCACAGGAAGAAATGGTATCTTTCATTAGACCAATTATACAGCAGATGAGTTTGCAGGCACGTGTCCCTTGCCGGTTAAAATAGAAAAGTCACAGAACCAACACAGGGAGAGTACACTGCCACAACCAGCCAGCCTGGGACAGGGAGCCAGGGCAGCAAGTGAAGTAAGGGCTGTGGCTGGAGGAAGACCCAGGAAGATGACAGACATCCGCTCTTGAGTGAGGGCTGCGTGTGGAAATAAATAGAGGTTGGAGATCTGGGAAATGGACACAAAAAGAAGGTAAGAATGCATTGCTCAGAAGAGAGGAAAAACGTCTGGAATCCAAACGTAAACCTGGGACAAGAAGTGAAGGTGAAGGCAGAAAAAGGAGCAAGGCATAGAAAAATGTGGAGGGGAAAAAAAAGAGAAAAAAGGAAAAACGAAAACCATCTGTGCTACCTAGAGGCATTTCGTATTAGAAACAGGGGACTTGAAATTCCTGAGTATTGGGATAGAGTGTTCTATCATGAGTCAGTTCAAACTACTCCTGTTGACTGCCCTGCTAGTGCAAATGTCTGGATGGTTTTGTCTACTGAATTGCAATGGTGATGGTTTCCCTAAGAGGCTGTACAAGGAAGTTTCTGGGCTTATCATTTACTTTTATCAAACTAAGGTTATACTACAAAATCTGCTGCCCTGGAAGCTCGTCATTAAGACTGCTATACCAAACAATTAAGATATAGGCTATGCTGTAGTCTAGATAGCCTATTCAAAATGCTTATGCTTTTGCATAATTAATTTGTAATCATTAAATAAGAATAGTATCCACTCCCAAGCACCCAAGGGAGCAGAATGAAGGTTGCTTGGCCAACCTTGCTTTTGACATTTGCTTACTTTCAAGTGCTTTACTTTGCAATTTTCGTAATGTACTTTTAATGAAACCTCTCTGTATGCATTTAATTAAATATACATAGCATTAATCTGCTTTAGAAGACTGGTCCCTTGATGTTTTGACGTGGGACTCTTCAGAATCTCAGTCTTCTGATTCTAGACTCGTTTTTGTCTAGATTTTAACCTCCATGTCCATTCAGTTGTTTATTGTCTTCTAACTGACATCAGGGATACCAGTTAATATCAACTGTATTGTATTTTCTTTGGTGACGGCATGAAGAATTACACCGATGCTGCTTAATTAGTATAAGGAAGAGCCTCAAGTCAGATGAGACATTGTAATCAGCTGTTTGAAGGTACTCTGTACACCTTCAAACATCTTGGCAATGGTTCTATCCCATTAATTTAAAAAAAAATACTGTAATTTCTATTCCAGTGCTTGAAGTATAGGTTTTACTGTGTTGTACAGGAAAGACACAGGCCTGGAAAATTTTAAAATAATGCCAGTGTGTTTCAATTGGACTGGGGTTGTCAGAAAGTTGTGTGGTATGGTTATATGTCTTCTGTGGTGAAAGCTGTTAGTTTCTTTTAAAAATCTTAATGGATACCAAGCCTTAAAATCTTAAAGTTTTCTAAATTTGCTTGAGTTCAATTTTAAATTAGACTGTCAGAGTTGTTTTGAGTCAGAGAAAAAATAAACAGAAGTGAGCCTGAGTGCTTAAATGAGAGAGAGATGGTAGTGCTCAAAATGTTTCTGTAATTTTAATGGACATGAGATTTATGTACTAGGAAAGCTCCAGTATAATAGATTTTTCATCACTTTTTCTTAAGAATTTCTTACTTTTCTCCATTTATCTGCATGGATGTGAATGTCTGTTAATAATAAATAGTACAACACTGCAGGTTTTTTTCTAGTTTTGTCCCATTGAGCCAAATAAATCTTTTTCGTAAGAAATCACAGGGGGAAAAGAAGATACTGCCTGTGTAGCATTTCAGGTTGCCAGGTCCCAGAGCCTAATCTCTGCTGTGATGGTGCAGACAATGAGTAGCCTGAGGAAGGGAAATGAAGCATGCAGAGAGACTAATTCAACTCTGCATGTAAATCTGGTATTGGCTGAAGTGGGTCTGCCTTCTTCAGCCATTCAGTGAATTTTAGATTTCTTTTGGAAGATGCTTTCTTAGTAAGAGGAAGCCACTGAATGTCTGATACTAGACCCAGAATATGGATTGAGAATTCAGTTTCTTGCTTTTGCTGTGACTCCAGGAACAACATCCATTGCTTTTTTTGCAGCTGCTGAAAATAGTTTTTTAGTGCACAGATGTATAGCAATGTTTAATGAATGAGTGGCTTATCAGTTCATGTAACAATGCAGACATTTTCAATAAAGCAAGGTCAAAGTGAGCCTTGCTGGTTCCTTTTTCAAAAAAATGATTCCTAGAACATAAGTGGAAAGTCTAGTTAAAAAAATAAACACAGCTAGCTGTAAGATCTAGGATATTGCTGGGATAGTCGCAGCTCAGAAAAGCCGTAAGTAAAACAAGCTTGATAAATTCAAGTGGATGGGTAAGGGAAGCTTCTGGAAGCAACATAATTGCTTTTTGATGAGTTCTACTGAAGCTTCAGGAGCAAAAAACAGCTGGTGGGATGTAGACTGTGTGTCAGCGTGAAATGTTTGACTTAGCTGCTCAGTGGAACAACAAAATCAGATAATTTTTGGTTTGACTAGTGTGCTCCTGATTTAGTTAGTTAGGAAACTGGTGATTCTCTGGAACATAAGCTGACTAGGTCTGTAGTGCAATCAAATGACCTGGGCAGCAGGTCAGCCCTGTCCCAGGAACTCCCACCTCACACGCTGTGGCCCCACCACTGAAACGTGCTGTAATGTCTCCTCTATGGTTGCTCAGCAGAGGTGAAGTGTTCCGTGCTGAGTGGCGGAGCATGTGTATATATCAGGGTAGGTTGTAAATCAGTTTTGAATTCTTCAGAAGATATATGTCACTTAAATGCAATTAAAATGCAGCGTAATTTGTAACTCTGGTTTTCTTTATGATCTGCTTTAAAATGTAGATGTGTGTAAGATTTCTTGAGTCAGATATGTATCTGTAGTGTCAAACTGCTGATTTACCTGACAGCTGAGACAGATGTAGTTGTGGAACTGGGTTTCTGAATAGGAAAAGAGGCATTCATAACCTTTTTATTTGTGCTCCAGCTGGTAATGAAAGGCAACTGCTTTGTAAGACTTCAATAAATGGGGAAAGAACGAGCAAGCAAGAGCATGTTTGTGTTCCCACTACTACATACAGATGGTAGCCAGTCTGATCTGTAAGTACTCCTGTACTATAAATCTACTTATAGCATCTTACTGTCTATCTTATAGGCTGTTCTTACACAATATAACAGTAAAAGTGCATTGATATATAGAGTTTTTCATTGAAATACAACTCTGTATAGAATTGTAGCAGTAGAATGTTAACTGTTAAATTGAATGCCAAATAATGTTTGCAGGAGAGAGTACAAATTAGGAAGAACTGCACTAGGGATTTGAAAACAAGAGACAGCATTCACAGAATGAAAAATAAATGCTGGCAAGAACTCTACCAACCATGGTGTGATGTTGGTTCAGAAATTATTCTCAGTGAGGAGTTTCCCAGGGAGGTTTGGGCTTTTAAATCTTTATGCTTATATAAAAAAACATTTTAATGCTGATATTGTACCCTATTGCCCCAAACAGGATGAGTTGCAGATTTTTACAGACATTAAATCAGCCTTCTCTCAGTGCCTAATGCTTGATGCGTCAAGTTTTTGTTTTTCCCTTGAAGATTTATTTAAAATGCTGTGCCTGTATACATTCTTCAATTTTCGGAGAGTGATAATATGAGAGATTATGATTTATAAGTGAGAATGCAAAATGGTAGTTTATTTGCCTTGAGTTTATATTTTAAATAAAATTATTTTGTAAGCAGCTACTTGGTAGTAGCTATTTGTTTTCTTACTCAGTAGACCCAGATGTAACGCAGTGAAAATGTATCACAGCATAAAACCGTTTGTGACTTATCCTTTTTTCTTAATTTCTTTTTGGGTTTTTTTTGAGCGCAATAGTAATTTTCCAAGGGGATCTTGTAATTACAGAAGAATAGCAACTTTGAGGAACAAAGATGTGAAGACAGTGATGATCTCTTTGCTTAGGTATTGGAATACCCTCTATCAGCGATGGGGTTAGTGCAGTCTGAGCCTCAGTATTTAAATTTTGCTCCACAGAACATTAAACCATGCAAGGAGATAAGGTCATCACGAGAGCTCATTCTGAAATCACATTATGATTTTAGCAGTCTCCTGATGCCCAGATGAATTTAAACAGAGGAAAAAAATCAATTGTGTTAAGAACAGAAATGAGAACAATCTGTCCAATCTAAATCTAGTGACAACTCTCTTTAAAGCTGGAAGTTATATCTAATACTGTGATTTCATTCCAATCTTTATTACTGCTCATTGGAGTGAAGCATATCATGTACCTTATGAATACAGTTTCTTTTTCTGCTTGTATAATATCCACAGCTGAGTCATAGTTTCCTTGAACATCCAAATTACCCAAATTTACTGGATTTTTTTCAGGACTGGTTCCATATGACTGCACTTCTATAAATCTTGATTAAAAAGTCAGTGCTGCGTGTTAGTTGTGACTGATTGGCATCTGTGACATTGAATTTGTTCCCTGTTTGACTGGGAACTACTCCTATCGTACTAGAAGGATTCAGAAAGGAACAAGAGGTTTGAGTTCCTAGAAAAATGAAAGAGGCTGATGGAGAATGTTATGTGATGAATATATGGAAAATTTACAGGCACAATTCTTTTCTCTCTTGGACTTCTGAGAGAAAAAAAAAAGTAAATACCAGATTCTAAATTTTTATGATAGGAATGATAAATTTTTATATGATTGCTTATAACTGCCTTATTCTAAGGTTATTTTTAATCAAGACGTAGCACTGGTCAATTTGTCTTAAGAGTACATATGAAGAAAAATTGTAAAATACAGTTTTGTAGTTAATATATCTGACTAAGTTGTTGCAGCTAGTGAAATTGGATGCATTTAATGCATAGATTACTTCTATGGTCTGAGGATCAGAAGGAGGAAGAAACCTAATGAATTATTTTTTCAAATAATCTGTATTATTTTCTGAAATATAAAATGTTAAGGCTTAATCAGTAGACATCCCAGGAAATAATGGTTGTATCTCCCAAGTGTGGAATTTTTTTTTTTTATTTTTCAAAATGAATATGGTATTCAGAAAAAAAAAAACCCTGCCTCCTTTTTAGGTATTTTCTTACCCAGCAGAAAAGCAGAGGCTTTCAGGGTTTTGTTTAGCATGAATGCGGAGGTAGGCAAATGAAGAACTGTCTGTGGAAAATCCCCCATGCTTTTTATGTTCAGAAAGAAGATTTGTTTACTGGACTCTTTATCTCTGGTAGGGAAAGTATGATTTTGGTTCCAATAGAGAGCAGCTATTCACAACTGGTTTCTTCAAGAAATAAAATGCAAACGCTTGTCCTTGCTTGTTTTCCTATGGTTGTATTTTCAGTTTAATTGTGATTGGGACTCTTCTCATTATTATTTATTGTTATTATTATTATTACTATTATTATTTTAAATTTTAGCAATGTGCATGTATCAAGTTTCATAATATATTTAATGTGAAGGTGTTTAATGCAACTTTTTTTTTTTTTATGGCAGTTCTGTACCTGCACTAGAGAATATTAAATGTTGTATTTCCAAGGGCTTATTAAATATTCAGTAGTTTTCTTTTTCTGTAGTCAAGTGTGCCAAGGACAAGCTTTTTAAATCCTGGAATGCAACTCCGATTAACTAAACCTTAAAAGTTGCTACTGAATACTTAAATTAGAAAATATACGTTGCACAGTGATCGAAGATGATGGAGGAGCTGTTAAGATCCAGCCCCAGAACAGGTTCAATCTGTACAGGAGATAGACTCTTACTTGCAAAATACTGACATATTATGAGAGACTTTATTCAGAACTTAATTATGAAACAAAAAGTAAGGCGATTGTGACTACCAGTAATTATCTGTGTACTAGCCTCATTGCTGACTGTGACCTGTTCATTGTGCAATACTTAGATAATGTAGAAATAGCCTGTTTTAGGGGTGGGAGGGGATGGACAAAGCATGTCTTGAATATGGAATAGTAAATACGATTCTGTTTTAATGAATACAAATAACATACCTGAGTATAGAGACCAATTTCTAGCTCTGTTTCTGGTTTATTTAGGAATTGACAAACCTCAGAACAGCCAATAAACCTTAGAATGCTTAATAGAATCAGGCATATTTGATAGACTTTAGAATGACTGATGCCAGGTGCTGGCTCTGTCACAGGGTGACATTGAAGTGTGCACTAGTTCCATGTCTGGATCTGTGTTGGAAAGGAAAATTGGACCAGTGAGCTAGATGTGTAGCCATGAGACGCTCCATTCAAAACAGAAATTGTGAATACCTCCAACATGTTATCCATGGGCATCTACCACTCAACCCGGATTTAAACATTTCATCAAAAACAAAGTTGTAGATGGTTTATCCAGTTTCTGTGAACATTAGTAGGACTCAGTAGCAGAACTTGGCTGGTGATCCTATTGGCTAGGGAAGCTGGGAGCTAGAATCTGTACCAGTGTTGTCTGAAATGCCGACGCACGTGAACAAAATTGGGTGCACATTACCTTCAAAATGTGATTGGGGAAATCAGAAACCTACTGATACCTTTAATTACTAAATGAAGAATATTCTGCATGCTTTGTATTACATACTGAACATTTTCATTTTGCTTTTAACTGCTCTTTTCTGGCCTAAATGCATTGAACATTTATTAATTCAAATAATTTCAAAAAGGGGTAGTTTTAGTGGCCCTGGAATGTCTGTACTGCTATTATCTCATCTAGAAGACTGTTGTCCCACAGGAAGAAAAAAAAACGAAACTTAAAAGAATAAAGATAACTTTATCACATCCACTGAAGCAAACAAGAAGCAACTATTTATGAAAAATTTTTAGAAATGAGAAAAAAATCCTAATTATTTGGATTGCATTTTAATTTTTTTTCAACTTTCTTTTTCTAGTGAATTTCAAGCCATGTACTTGGGCAGCAGGGTCAAAATTATTTTGCTATGTACCAAGGCTGAATTTGTCTTACAACTCGTAAAAACTCAAGTTTTCAGAACTTCTCAAGATGAAGTGTTGCTAGTGTGTGAAATAAAAAACTCTTATCGTGGCTTTTCTGAAATAATGGTCAGGCTAATTCCTTTTAATTTTTTTTTGCTTTGCTTAACGAAAACAAACAAATGTTGTGTGTGATATTCCGATTATTGTGGGTGTCACTGAGAAACAAAACCCATTTGGTCACATTCACCAGAGAAAAAGGGAGTTTGAATCTGTACCAGTTTTGTCTGGAATGTGGTTCTTTCCCACGTAAACAAAAATGGATGTGTTTTTAAAGTCTCAATGCATTCAAAATGGGAGAAGATGGAATTAAGATGAAGCAGAAGGTTAACAAAAAGTGAGAATAGTGCGTGACTTTTTGTTTCTATCATTACAACTGTTTGTAAAAAACAGACTGTTTTCAACATATCACTTAGTATTATTTAATACTATATTAAGAAAATATCTTTATTAAAGTAAGTATCCGAGGTTTCTTCTTTCACTGTGAAAAATTTCCTTCTCACATTGGACACTGCTGTCATTTTCTCTGAATCTTCTGACTACTTCAATAACAGTGTAAAAGCATCTGCTCGTGAATGGGGTTGCACTGTGCTGGGTGCTCTGCAAGATCTGTCCAAAATGTCCAAGTAGTTTGCAGTTTAAAACAAAAACAGCAAGAAATATAAAGTGCAGCAAAAGAATGAGTGTATTTGCTCAAAATGAGGTGTATATGCTCTTACATGCATGGCTAAATGTGTACATCTTATTTACATTGTTATGAATCTAAATTGTGAAATTATCAGAAAACCTTACATTAACACATGTAATAGTGTTTTCTTGCCTTTCTTCTTAATAACTTCTGATGATTTCCTCTAGGATAAGAGAATGGAATACTGAACTGATTTTGAAAATGATTGAAAGTCTTCTTCCTTCAGGGCTAACAAAGCATCATTGAATATAATTTTACAGTTAAAAACTCCTAGCTGCTTTGCCAAGTGTACTATGGCCTTTCACAGTGTCAGTGTTGTGCGAAGCAGTAACAAATAGCTTGTCAGGCAGTTCTACCTGTAGTTAATCCCTAGCTGTTCGGCATTTTTTTAGAGAGAATCTGAACTGTGGTGGAGTCTTTTTCTGAAATACACCCCAAGATAGATGTTAATTATTTACCTGTTCCTAGATTCTGTGCCTTACTGAATGCACATTTAATCCCTATTATAACCGAGTTCTTGGTAAATTTGAATTTGGTTAGGTTGAATGTAATTTTCTGTTGTTTACAGACAAAAAACATTCATAGCTGCCTGCAGTCACCAAAGTGTTGGCACTGAAAGAGGTTGCCCAGTATTTTATCTGTTAAAACTCTCCACTCAAAATGCAAACTACAGGACTGACATAATTTCAGTGATGCTCAAATTCCACACATTCATTTGTTTTATATCCTGTTGCTGTATAGAAAGATACTGGAGTATGCTGGAGTAGCATCCCAAGGGTCTTTCTTAACCCACCACTGGCTTAGAGTCTGATAAATTTTCTGTCCCTGTTAAGGAGAGGCTTTGCAAAGAACTGCTGAGATTAATTCATTTAGGTTATATAAATCCAGTTGTATTTGCTGACTCTAGCTGTTTCACAGAAACTGTATGTGTGGGGGTGTGTGTGCTGGTGTTGGTGCTAGTATGCTGGTGTTGGTGCCTTGGTATAAGGTGCAGAAGAAATGAGCTATGAATTTTTAGAAATGCTGAAGTTTGAGCAGAAAAACCTGGTTGGTAAAAATTGGCTAGACAGTGTAAGATTGCTTGCCTAGCTTGTGCCTAGAAGTTCACACTGGATGATAAGTGTTCATTTCAGTCCCTGAGTCAGTCCTTTTTGAGAGAGAACAGATTTAGAGTGTTTGTAATTGAGGGACTTGGTATAACTTTGTTTCATTGATTGAGGAAGGTAAGCCATAACCAAGATGTAAACCTCTTGTTATGGATGTATTAAATATGTGGGCTTTGGATAGATACATCTTGTCACTCTGAATGTAATAGATTTGCCACGCTTGCATTGCAAATTTAAATTTGTTTCTTAGAATCAAAGCAGTTCTATCTAAAAGTTGTAGAAACAACATTTTGTTGTCTAACTAACATTCTGTGTTAGGAAAATGCAGCCATTCAATATTTTACCAGCCCGAAGGAATTCCTTTAGTGCACAGTGGTAAATCTGTGGGTTAATACTGCATTCAGTGATTGATACCTGAAGTACACAAAATCAGTGTTAGCACAATACTGAAGCCTGGATTAAAGTGACAGAATGGAGACATATTTGCGTATTCTGTCTCCACTATAATATTTTCTTTTCCAATAGGATTTGAGATTGAATTGTATTGTGTGGTAACATACTATTTTGTTGTGTCGCTTTCCTGATATCACACAATGGTATGCCTTAAAGATGCTAGATTTTAAGGAAGCTCAGAGGGTTAGATATATTTAAAAACCTGTTTAGGCATCATTTTGTCTCTTTGGATCCTTACCACTTTTGATAATATTCAGGTCTTCACTAAGGTTTTTTTTTTCCGTGGTAAAAATACTGGATATAAAATACCTGTTAATTGGAAAATCCAGAATAACACATGTGGTGGCAACATGTTATAAGCAGTGACTGAGGGAGGAAGCATTTAAACACACTGCCTATTCAAGTACCATACCTTGGTATACTTTTGGAGCACTCACATGGTGGTAAAGGGCTGACATTTAAAAGAAGATAGTCTTGGTAGCAGAGGAGCAACTGCCCTGGAAACACATTTTCATTCAGTGCATTTTACTGGGTGTAACTAAGTTTATCTCACCTTTCAGCTGTTTTTCTGTGAGATCCTGTGCTGGAAATTCCATTTACTTCAGTGACTGGATGACTTGACTGTGATGATTGAGTTGAAGATCAGCAATACATTTTTAAGTCCTTAACACAATCCATGTTATTTAACTGCATTTTACGTTTATGTGCCACTACTAGAACTGAATTTCTATTTCCTTATTTGTTCAACTTATCCTGGATTTGCAATTTTGATAACAAGAGGTAGGTCGAGCACTGATAATGCACTGCCATGACATGACTCTGCTTTTGTCTGAAAGTGTTGTGCATGCTGTACTCCCCATTAGATACTGCTAAGTGCCTTTTGAGGCAGTCGGGCAAGACCCAGTTTAGGGCTGCCACTGGAAATCTTAGTATGAGAATCTGATGTGTCAACACAAGCATCAGCTGGCCCTTCTGATCAACTTGCTTGTCTATATTACAAGGATCATTTTACTGCTGGGTGATCCCCAAGTACTTAACTAGGTTGTTAGTCTTAATAGGTTAAATAAATTAATAGGTTTCCCTCCTTCCTCCACCTGCAGAGAAGCAAGATAATAAATATATGTCAGTAGGGGGATGGAAGGATATCTAACACATTGCATTTTGCATTTTGGATTTTTCGGACTTCCTATATAGGTACAATAAACTCTAATGATCAAGTCTGTGGCCAAATTCTGAGACTTTGTTTGAATGTTCCTGAACATAACCAGATGTTTCTCATTAAACAGTTGTGTGTATTCCTAAAAGTAGATAAAATATATGTTCTTCTAAGCTTGATTTCAGAAATGATGACAAATTAGAGAGCTAAGTAGTTGTCAACCACATGAAATTTAATAAGAGTAAGTGCTGTACTGGGGTGAGGCAGCTCTGGATGTAAGTACTGAGAGACTGGAGAGCAGCCCTGTGGAAGGGGATCTGGAGGTTCTGGTTGATATCAAGTTGAACATGATCCAGCAGTGTACCCTGCAGCCAGAAGGCCCAACTGTACCCTGGGGTGCACCAGGCCCAGCACTGCCAGCTGGATGAGGAAAGGGGTTGTCCCATTCTGCTCTGAGCTGTGCGGCCTCATCTCGAGCAGTTTGTGTGCCACAGTATCAGAAGGACATAAAATTATTAGAGTGTCCAAAGGAGGGCTACGAAGGTGGTGAGTAGTCTGGAGGGCAAGACATATGAGGAGTGGCTGAGGTCCCTCAGTTTGGTCAGCCCAGAGCAGAGCAGGCTCAGGGGAGGCCTCATGGTGGCTGCAGCTCCTCACAGGGAGCAGAGGAGCGCTGATCTCTGCTCTCTGGTGACACTGACAGGGCTTGAGGGAACAGCATGGAGCTGTGTCAGGGGAGGGTCAGGTGGGGGTTAGGGAAAGGTTCTTCGTCAGAGGGCAGTGGGCATAGAATCATAGAATCATAGAATTGCTCAGGTTGGAAAAGACCTTCAAGATCATCAAGTCCAACCGCAAACTAACCATACTACTCTAACAGCCCACCACTAAACCATGTCTCTGAGCATGGAACAGGCTGCCCAGGGCAGTGGGCACGGCTGCAGGCTGCCAGAGTGCAAGGAGCATTTGGACAACACTCTCAGGTATAGGGTTTGATTTTGAGTGGAACTTTGTGGAGCCAGGAGTTGGACTCAGTGATCCTTGTGGGTCCCTCCTGACTCGTGGTATTCTATGATTCCTTGAATCTACAGTTCCATTAATATCCTATGGTCATGGATCATTGAAATCCAAAGGAAACCTACTTTTTGGATCTGTTCCTAGGACACTCTGAAATGCTTGTCAGACTAGATACGAACTCCTGAACCATAATCTCAAAACTGATAGAGTCAGCTCAGTTTTCCCCTCTTCTTCAGCGGCCTTAAATATTGCTGCAGCTGGTATGTATGTGGGCTGTTGATAGGGGCCTTGATAGAATTCAGATGACTTAGCATGGATCTGAGACTTTTTTTACCACTTTTTGGAAGAGTTGCACTATGTTATTAGAGTGTCTCTCGCAAAGACTTTTCTTGCTTCCAGACTCCTAGGGTATGTTCGAGAGCTGTCTGCCACTCTCCTCTGTCCTGGATGAAAACTTTTATATATTTGAAGTTGTGGTTCATTTGGGCATGAACCAGTAAAAGATTGATAATGACCACTGATTGATTATTATTATTAATGTGAAGAGCCGTGTGGTTTTGATATCTCTTTTTCTTCTTTTTCTTTCAGTTCATCGCCTTTGCCTCCTTATTCTTCATCCTAGTTTCAATCACAACCTTTTGCCTGGAAACGCATGAGGCTTTCAATACTATTATAAATAAAACTGAGCAGGTTGTCAATGGAACAGAAACTGTACCACAGTATGAAATTGAGACAGATCCTGCCCTAACCTATGTGGAAGGAGTCTGCGTAGTATGGTTTACATTTGAATTTTTAGTGCGTGTTGTTTTTTCCCCCAACAAACTTGAATTCATCAAAAACCTCTTGAATATCATTGACTTTGTGGCCATCCTGCCCTTTTACCTAGAAGTGGGCCTGAGCGGGCTCTCCTCCAAAGCTGCAAAGGATGTACTTGGTTTCCTCAGGGTAGTAAGGTTTGTGAGGATCCTGCGAATCTTCAAGCTCACACGGCACTTTGTGGGCCTCAGGGTGCTGGGCCACACTCTGAGAGCCAGCACCAATGAATTTTTGCTGCTGATAATATTCTTGGCACTCGGTGTTTTGATATTTGCCACCATGATCTACTACGCAGAGCGTGTGGGAGCTCAGCCCAATGATCCGTCAGCAAGTGAGCATACACAGTTCAAAAATATCCCTATTGGTTTCTGGTGGGCTGTAGTCACCATGACAACCTTGGGGTATGGGGACATGTATCCACGGACTTGGTCAGGTATGCTGGTGGGAGCCCTGTGTGCGTTAGCAGGGGTGCTCACCATAGCCATGCCTGTGCCTGTGATTGTTAACAACTTTGGGATGTACTACTCCCTGGCCATGGCAAAGCAGAAACTGCCGAGGAAGAGGAAGAAGCACATCCCTCCTGCTCCTCAAGCTAGCTCTCCCACCTTCTGCAAGACAGACTTGAACATGGCCTGCAATAGCACACAAGGGGACATCTGCCTGGGCAAGGACAACCAGTTGATGGAGCACAACAGATCATCAGGTAGGACCCCACTGGAGATGCATGTCCTCTGAGAATGCTTTATAGACCAGTATGTTTGGTAGGGGTCAGAAAGCAGCCAGTCTTTCTGCCAGGAGAAGACATAGCTCCCACCCTTCTCCCCTCCAGTGTTTGCGTGTGTCAGTCTCATAGAGGACAAAATAGTTATAGTGACATTCTCAAACCTCTATGTAGCTGGTCTATACAGTTTTGCTTGCTCTGTTGAGAATGCTTTCCTGCTGATGATATCAACCTTTTCTTTTGCCTGTTGTTTGTTGTGTTATATGGATGTTTCTTGTTTTTTCTGCATGACTGTGACTATTTGAGCAGCCACTGTGTCCCACTCTGTTGGACTCCATGGTGTTTTGCCTCAGTGTTTGTCTCTTGTGTCAGCTTTGCCTGTGCCACATCGTGGCCTGTTAAGCAAGATCCTACAAAGAAGCAGTCATTTAAAAGGAGCAGGTGCTTTACATCAAAAGCCCAGCACTCAAAGGAAATAAAGAGAAATTCTCTCTCTAGTTCTCTTTCTATTTGGCATTCTGCTTCCCTGGCTAGAAAAAAAATCCTTCATCTGTGTTAGATGAGACATTGCATGACATTTACTATTAATTGGGTGATAAAAGTGAAACTGATGTAGGGTTTTTCAAGAAAAATGAAAATAGCCCCTCACCACATCCATGTTATTAGTGTTGATTTTCATGATTTTTATTACCTTACTCCTCAGAGTTTCGTGGATGAGGATACTTTGTGCTAACTGCTGTGAAAACATGCATCAAATGACAGCCTCTGCCCCTCTGAGCTACTGCCCCACATTCCATGTTTCTTCAAATTAAAGAGGAATTTTTCTCTCATTATAATTAAAACATTATTTTTAGTAGCAGGGCTTTTTTGTTTGTTTATTTCTTGAATGCATTCTTTCTTAAGCAAAATGCAATCTGATTACAAAGCTTACATACCAGTCATTAGGCACCTGCTGGAAAGCTGATAATTGCTAATAAGAGAAAAAACCAACAAAACTGTACATGACTGGTGTCATTCAGTAACTGAAGCTTATTTTTTTCTAAAGAAGAGTCTGGAAAATCAGTTTCTGAACAATATCTTTTTTTGCTTCTGTTGCTTTGTTGCTGAATAGCATTTATCTTCAAAGAAACTTGGTTTCAGTCTCTGAGTGAGTCTTCACAGACAAAGTTAACACAGCTTTTTGAACATCCTAAATATATTTAGGAGGATGGAAACCTTTGAAAGGACTCACACTGAGGGTGGAATATAGTTAATTTTACAGTGCTTTGACTGATACACACTTTCAGATGACATCTTTAAAGTAATAATGATAACAGCTTTTTCATGCCATCAGGTTCTGCCAAAGGTATTCCAGAATGGAGGAGGCTCAGTGTGATCAGAGCAAAGAGACACTTTTCTGTATCTGCAACTTTATTTACAAGGTGGTGTAATCCTTGAAGTCATACAGAAAACAGATACACAAAAAAAAGAAGTAATTTTAAAATGTTAACTTTTTGGCAGTGCCAGCACTCACACTGTATGTTCTGACTTTATTTCTGGTAGAAGATGCTATTAAAGTGATGAGGAATTTTGTGCAAAACTTTTAGACTGAATATAGCCAGTGGCACTAAAAATTCACAAAAGCACATGCTCAGATTTAAATGCAAAGGTAAAGCAGAAGTCAAAACCATGCCATTACCTGTTATGTGCTGTACTAGCAGAGATTTATTTCTTGAAGTGTGGCCTGAATCTGAATCAGTAGATTTTTTTTTTTAAATAGTCCTTTGGGAGACCCAAATCAGGAGAGGTAAGAGTTTCAGTGTTTGACAAAATAAACCACACAGACAACATTTAATGTTGGGTACTTACAATGACAAGCTGTGCAAGCATGATAGCAAGTACAGAAATGAAAACTAAGTGTGCATAGTGAAACAGGCTTTAGTGTCAAATATTGATAATTAAACCCTTCTGGGGGAGGGGTTATCTTTACAAAACACGAAGTAACATATTCTAAGCAAAAATGACTAGTGTGACCTCTAATTTAATAAAAAAGATTAAAAAATAGTAAATAAATTTTTTAAATATCTGAAACAGACTCTTTACAGTCTTTAACAGGCAGCTAACTGAGCCCTGTTTTGCTTCTTTCTTATTTCATAGTCTAGTGGAAGCTTATGTGAGACTTACTTAAAAGAAAAACAGGAAAGTCAAAAGATAATTTACTCTTGAATAAAAATATACTTTTTGCCATTTTATACTGATTAGTGATGAACTGCAATGTTGTTTTCTAATGATTTACCTTATAACTACTTTTTGAGTGATGGGAATATCTGGCGTTCTACATAAGCTCTTTGTGATGTCTCATTTCCTCATTCATTCTTGTCTGTAAATGGGCATGGTGCTTTAACCAGTGTTATCAGGTGAAGACAGTGCAGGAAGTGAGCAGCCACTCTCACCTGGTGAAAGGCTCCCTCCCATCAGACGCTCTAGTACCAGAGACAAAAACAGAAGAGGGGGAACATGTTTCCTACTGACAACAGGGGATTACACGTGTGCTACTGATGGAGGGATCAGGAAAGGTATGGACTTCTTTCATTAGATCATAAAGATCACTCAGCAATGTGCGTGTGAAAAGCAAACTTAGAGTGAAATGATGTGCACAACGCTCTTAGAGGAAAGACTGTACCACAGTGTATCTTTTTTCTTTATTCCTAGTCATTCTTTTCTTGCTTTTCCTTTAAAAACTCGTTTCCTTTTGTCTTCACGAAAAGTGCTTGATGTTGGACCTTCATTTCACTTGTGTCTTCATTTGTCTGTTACTTTTTATGGACAAGCCTGCAATTCAGACTTTACTCATTCCACTACTTGTCACTTGATACCATTTGTCATTCTAAAAGACAAATTAATTACTTAATAATTTTGATCCACATTTAATAACTTAGTAAAAGTTACAGCTGAATAAACTATACTTAAAAAGTTGAAATACCAGAAGTAAATAACAGTTTTTATTTCTGTATACAACAAAGCATATCAATGAGATGCTGTTTAGATTTATTTCAAAGAAAAATCTGAATTTATAGTGCCACAACATATTTCCTCTTTTGTAACATGCTACCTTATGCTAAGTAGTAACTGTCTCCCCCAGCCAGAATTCAACTACAGTAAACGGCTCTTGATCTTGCAAGGTGCTACTGTCCTACAAGTTCAGCCTCTTCAAGCCTAATTGCTCCCTGTTCCCAGGTTTGGGTTTCCCTGGTGCAGCTGTAAAACCTTTTGGCATTATGAATCACCCATGATGTGGCCACCCAATCTGGCCACAGTTGGCTGTGGCTGTCTTGCTTTTCCTTAGAAGAGAATTGCTTTTTTTTTTTTCCTTGTTAAGCTGTAGCAATCTTAACAGCTTTCACATTTTTCTACTCTGTGGGTTTTTTGGGTAGGTTTGTTTGTTTGTTTGTTTGTTTGCTTGTTTTTTTTTTACTAGCTCTGTCTACAGCAAATGTAGCTGTCCGAGCCAGCAGCAGACTCTGAACCAGTTCTCTTGGTTATTCTGCAAATGCTCTTTGTGTTTCAAAAGCTCAGTAGGTTTAGATTGTGAGGGCAGATATGCAACCAGAAATTGATGCGTATGGTGTTCGTAAAGAATATGGTTGTCTCTATGCACCTACATTTTACATACTCCTGTAAATAATGTTAGATTAAATGCAATATGGTTGCAAACATGCTTTTTGCACATGGATTTAGAACTCTTGTCTACTGAGTGTACGTCTTGCACTGTCACTTGGCAACTAGGATTATTTACAATATCTTTAATAGTAAGGCTCCAGTCTTTGGAGGAGGTCAGAAACACCTGAATAATGCAGATTGCTGTGGCATCTTGCAAGACGAGGTTCTTGACATCTTTTAGAAATGATAGAATAAATATTTGAGTGTTGTTCACTTGGCGGTAACTGTTAATTAGAGCAGATCAAAAATAATGGAAGAAATTACCAATTAACTAGTAATGACATTCATATGACAGTGAAACAACATATTTTATACGGGGATTACATGAACATTTTCATTTCAAAATCTAGATTCAAGGGAATAGTCATTGTTTTATAGTTTGCACTGGAAAAACAGAGCTTGAGTTCAGAACTGACATATTCTCAATGAGAAACATGCTTTTTGACAGACTCTAATGATAACCTTAAACTCGTTTTAAATGTTTTAGCCACTGGCTTTGAAATTTATTGTATACAGAATAGGGAAGCTACCTGAAAAGCAGAAAATATCTTCAAGTAGCATACTTGAATTTTTAAATTTGTGAATTTAACTTACACATCAAGTCTACTAGTTTTTCATTTTATTTTTTCCCTTTCTTTCTTTTGGTATATCCTTTGTGTTTGGTTGGTTCCTTGATTGGTTCTTGGTTTTGTTCAATGATCGTTTGTTCTGAGCTTTTCTGCATTGGCACCTTATCTCCATCTCTCAGATTATACTGATTCAGAGCTGATCCAAACCCCACTGAACTATCTGGAAATCATTGATTTTTGGTTTATGCCTCTATCTCTATTCATCTTGTATTTCTAGTTTTGATTTTTTAGTAGTCCTTGTTTTCTTTGTCATGTCTACTATCTTCCTCTATCAGTTCTTTGCTTTTACCATTAGAAAAGCAGCAGAAATAATATTAAAAAAAAAAAAAAAGATTTCCTAGTTTCTGTGTAAAAAAGCTACTTAATTCTTTTGATATTTTTTGTGAGCATTAAGTTTACACAGGGGGGTTAAATATATACGTAAGCAGTGTGCATCCCTTCTGTTTCCCTTTCAAACATGATTCTCTCAAATCTGTGTAAATACTGACAGAAACTCAGAAGCAGGAGACTGGATTTGAAATGTATCAGCCGTCTGTGAAGCATCACAGTTCAACCTGCCCTTGCAATCTGGAGATAACACTGCACAATGGTTTAGCAGACATGAAGGTTGTACATGTGTTTTAAGTACAGATTTACAGTATGCAATTTTCAGTAGGTAAGAAATATGATAATTGTTATGATTATATATGTTTTCCACCTCTCAATAGCTCAGGACCTGTACAAACACAAACAGTACAATGCTTCCCTAAAAAATACCTTGTTCTGGAGAGAACCTAAAGTGATTTTTCCTGAAGAACATAATTGCTGTGGTCTGTTATCTGGAACCAGTAACTGTTTCAGTTAGAAAACAAAGTCTGTTGACCTGCCATATAATGTTTAGGTAGATATATTGTCACTGACACTGTATGCTTTCTGTGGGAAAAGTCTCAATATTTCACAGAAGGCAATTTACTTAAATATCTTAAACTGGCAAATGGCATTATAATTTCTGAGGAAGGTAGGTAGTGCCAACTGAAATCAATGGACTTCTCCTGCTTGCAGTGAAGCATGTGTCTGTGCCCTTCAGGAGCAGCATCCCATCCAGCTTGATCTTCATTTCATTCTCCTTGCTGATATCTCTCTCTAGACCAATGTGCTGATCCTTTCCTTCATAAGTAGAATTATTCAGAAACTGTTGAAAATACTTGAGTATGAAGATTGTGAGGCAGAAAGAGCATAGCACTGCTTTTCTAGCATAGCCTCTAGAAGGTGAAAACAATCAGTATGCAGCTAAAAGTAGGTAGCTGGAGCTCATGGTGTGAACAGAAATGTCTGCAAATGTGGTGTTCTCTCCAAATTGTGAAGCATTATGTGATTGCCTCATTTAATGACTAATTCTTTACTTCTTGCTTATGTGGCTTATTATCATTTATTTCATCTCAGTCTGCTGGAGAAGCAATAAAAATTTGGTGATTAAAATTGGCCAATCAGGAAGCATTCAAAAATATGTCAAACTCTGCTATCATATTATAATTTAATAGTAGACATGAAGTCATAAGTTTAACATTTATGCAGATGGAACTTCCTTCCATAGTACCATTCAATAGTCTGCAGAAATTACTTACAAACGTTGATGCAATTTTGTCTTTAATTTCATTTTTTAAAGAAAATATTTATTTATTAGGAATAGAGGTTATGTCATTCTAACAGCTTTTATAGTCTGTCTTAATGGGATTATGCTTAGTCAGATAGTTCACCCAAAAACCCTGTTGGGATCTTTAATCTTACACTCTGCACAACCCTGCTGAAGCCAACAGAGTGGCACAGAGTGGAAGAACAGGCCAAGCCTCTGATGTGGTTCTGTGTTTAATTTCCTGGGAAAGAATAGCTGCAGTATTTCATAAATTGTTTTATTCATTAATATCGTTTGACAGTGCTGCGTCTAAGTATTGAGTTCTTTTGCAGGCAAATTCCCCGAGTCCCAGATAGCTCCTTGGATTACATGACATTGTGTTGTTTGTCTTTGTCTATTTTTTTGGCTGAATTCAACTGATGTCTGTGCATTTTCTCATACAAGGCTACGAAAAATCTCGAAGCTTAAACAACATAGCTGGCTTGACAGGCAATGCTCTGCGACTGTCTCCAGTAACATCACCCTACAGCTCACCTTGTCCTCTAAGGCGTTCTCGGTCTCCCATCCCTTCTATCTTGTAAACCAGATGGCATCAATCGGCTACATAATATTAATTCAAATACTGTTTACCAAATATTGGACAGAAATGTAGCTTAAACCATAGGCTCCACAAAAATGGTATAACTCCTGCATGATATAACTGTCAGTAGTTATAGAAGTGCCACCTGGGTAGCTGAAGAATTTTATCTTGGCTTTTGAAGATTATCTAAGGTAGCGCTCCTTCTTGATCTACTGTATTGTCCTACTTTCCCGTGGCAATAAAAGGGCAGTTAGTGGATGCCATTGGACAGTATATTCAATAAATAAGCAGTTTTTCAGGGAGATTTACTTAAAATAATGTGCTTCCAACTAATTATCCGTCACTCCATTGAACCTCCATTTCTTGTGACTTGAATCCATTCTGAAGATGTCTGGAATTGTGTCTTGGTTGCACACAATGTGACTTGGGTCTGCTCATTTGCATGGACCATCCTGTCCCCATCACCTGACAAGCCGTGTTGCCGATCGCGGAGACCACAGAGGGCTCTGGATGTGTGTTCTCGCATTGTAACATCCTGCTGAAATGAAAGCACTGATAAACTGGTCTGCATGTGGGATTGTTTTTCTTTGTTTAACCTTTTCCTTTAGTTTATAATGATCTACTTGTTTATAAATTGTTTTATTTTGTGATTAACTTACTTGGTACTGGATTACTGTATCAGAGTTCTGAATGTCTCCGGTTGTTTGCACACAGATAACTGCAAAGAGGTTGTCATTACTGGTTACACGCAAGCAGAAGCCAGATCTCTTTCTTAATGGCTTGGGGAAGGCACAAAACATGCAAGAAAGGTAAACGCCATCCAGACTTGCAATGTTAAGCTAGCAAGTGCTGCTTGGTACTGTAGTCATTTTTCTACTCCAGGGTTCTTCAGCATTTTCAGAGACTGAGTACCAAGTAAAATTGAGAAGATTACTGGGGGCTTTTCTTTTGTACCACTGTAAGAGAGTAATAGTTCTCAAGTGGGTTTTTTTGACCAGACTAATACCTCTGGCTCATGCGCTTTGAAAAATTCTTCTGTGTTTTTTGAGGTGCTTTGTCTTGTGTGTTGTTTGTCTGTCTGTTTTGCAACCTGTCTAATGTATTCTCCATCTGTCTCCATAAAGCACAGAGATACTCTTAAAATGCCCCCTTCTTTTAAGGCTAACTAAGGACATTTTTCTCCTTTTCTCTCTCCTTTTTTTTTTTTTTTCATATGGACTATACATATGTGTATAGATACATAAATATATTTTTCAAGTGCAAGTTTAAATTATATAGACTAACTCAGAGTGAGCACTCTGAACATTTTTAGAGTGAGATTTAGTAACGACTTTACAATGCTGACCAGTTGCCTATTGCATCAGTCCTCCTCCTAGCAACCAGCATTCCTTACAGTTCTGAAACTGTATCTCCTCTAGTGGCTTTTTCATTCAATATAAATCTCTGTTTATGCAATGGGACAAATGCAATAGCAGATTTGATGTTCTGGGCTGGTGAGGAACAATTACGCTAGAATACAGGATTTTAGAATTACATAGGGAAGACTGTAACTACCCAAATCGTAAGAGATCCTTGAGATTGTTGAATAATCCCTGACTGTCATGTTTTATTTTTTGTTAGGACAAGAACTAAAAATTATTGTTAACCATGTAACATGTTCTTCTGTATATAGCCTAGCCCAACAGCATGACCTGCATGCCAAAATTCTTGTACAATAATATATTTATCAGAGCATACATTTCTGATATTTAGAGATGTACATTGATTTAGTTTTGCTAAAATATTGTCAATAGAGAGATAATTGCAAACAGCTTTTAGCAAAGGAATTAATATAATATTTGGTGCTGCTGTTATATTAACTACAGTGTTGTACAGAATTTATCATGGATTTTTGACTGCTGAAAAAGGGACAATGGAATTTAGCCATACCAAGGACTGTACTGGAAAGAGACTGCTGCTGCTGAATGGGCCCTGATAAACAGCTCACGCCTTGAGGAGGTCACTGAGGCTTTACATGGGAAGTAGAGCTTGTTAAAGAAGATTAAAGACTGCTCATAATTACTGCTGCCAGAGGAAGGGGTGATTAGTCACTGTTGATGAGTCAGCTGTAAATAAAACGTGTGTGCATGGAATATCAGTTTTTATCTATATCAAGGAAAGCTGAATTAAAGTCATCATTGCTAAGGCTCCATGCAAAGACCCACACCCCTGTGCGTATTATTCCTGGTTCCTGCAGTAAGTTGTGCTGTGGATCATACAAAGACACACGCTTAATGATAGTGATGTAAACTACATCTGTCTTGACTTCTGTCATAACAATGGTATAATTTGCGAAGGTCACAAATATGATCAGAGTAGGTTTGCATAAGTTCTTGCTTTCTCAGTTTGCCATAAGCTATATTTGTATGAATTCTAGTGTACATGCCAAGTCCTAACTTTACTTTTCACTTTAATAAGAGAAATGTGACTACAGACAAACATCACCAACTTTGTTCACAGCACACAGTCTTCTTTCATTGTTACCTCAGACTATAAGTATTATGAGAAATAAAATTCTGGCAGCAAGAGTCTTTTGGTTTTTTTTTTCTTTTTTTTCTTTAATTCAAAATGTTTCAAACCTGACATCAATAAATATTAAAGATGTATTAAAATTATATCTTAAAAATGTATATTTTACATAAAAGAGATATTCTTTGATCAGCTACTTTCTGTGATTTTTGTGGTAAATGGATCTAGTCTATTCTATGTTTATGAGGCTTTGTAGTGCTACGATGTGGTAATTATGTTCTCTCCATCCTATTCAGTGAGAAATTCTCCAGAATCTGTTTTGTCACCCTGGTGTCCCAATTGTAGGGACCTGTCCCAGTTGTGAAACTCTGTATTGTGGAACTTCTGTGAACATGTCAAGGTGCATGCACAATCCTGGTGGAAACCAGTGGCAATGTAATACCTGAATTGGAGAATAAAAGGCAAAAGACCTGGGGAGGAACTTGGAACATATCATCTGAAGTGGCTCATGCGCTTTCTTTAGCTGTATCTGTCCCTTGCCTGCCACTGGCCATCCCAATTCTCAGACAGTTTCCTGGGGCACATGAGGCCTAACTCAAAGACTAGCATGAGCTGGCTTCTAAACCAATTTAAAATCTTCCTTCGTGATAATGACCCCACGACTTCTTTGGAAGTTGTAATCGGTCTTGGTATTATTGATCGCAAAACAATTTTGTTGCATCCTGGTGTGAAGCGAAACTAAAAAAGTGATAAATGATTATTTAAAACTTCTAATCAAATACCTTATTTGAGGCAATCCACGAATACAGAAGCAGAATATCAGAGAAGGATGAAGGTGCTAGTACACCCGCACACACGATCTGAGAGGCTGTTACTTCAGTATTTTGGATGGCATATCAGAATGTGAGGAAGATTCTAGAAAGCAAGCTCAAAAAGTGTTCAAGTTTTGGAAAATGTGTTTTAGTGACATGCTGTCAACGGTTTACGGGCGTTAGGCCCGATTCCGTGACAAAGGGGACGGGGGACCCAAGGGCCCACGTCCCGGGAAAAGGGGAAAGGGGAAAAGGGTAGGGAGATGGCCCTGAGAGCAAAGAACAGCGGCAACAATCTGAGGAGAAACAAACTAATTTACTAAATAAAATATCGGAATGCAAAACAACACACTATAATACAATATAATTACAATTTAAGCTGATAAATCCAATACAGAGAGAGAGAATGTCCCAAAATCAAGGTAGGCCTTACTCTACTACCGACGATAAGACGGCTGGAGAGCGAGGTGCTGCCAAGACGAGAGACGGCGGAAAAAGGGACGAGGTCTCGTGATCTGCAAGTTTTTATACTGTGAGCTTCTATCTTTTTCCTCCGGCTGGAAAATGGTAACAAAGGAGCAAAGTACCGTGGGGACTGTAGTAGTCCTTCTCTTCTGAGAACTAGGTATGTCCACTACATGATGTTATGATGTGGAATACCAATAACCGAAAATCACAAAACCATGACACATGCCACCAAAGCTCAAAGTGCTGAGTTGGCCCAAAGGTTAAAAGTTGTCTACGCAGTACCCACACGAAGAAGAAGTGCAATGGTCAACCAGGACAAGGCTCACAGCCAGCTCCAGTTGAAATGGCTTGATGTCTGTTCCAAGCACCCAGAGAGAGGTGATTGCCTCTCCTCAGAGCTACGTGGGGACAGAGGGAAGCCCCAGATGAGATACAGACCAGGTTGTGCTTTGCTTTGAGCAAGATAAGTAGAAAACACTGATGACCAGAGGGTGTCTAACATCTGCTGCCCCTGGAGGGTAGGAACGGACCTCTACCAACACAGGGCCAACCTTGAGTCCAGAATATTCTGGTTGCAGCCACTTATCTTCCCCCACAGAAACAAGCCTGTGTTTAGATGTTTTCTTTTAAAACTGACCAGCATGACAAGGGGTTGATGAGTCCATTAATAATTCATTTGTCTTTGGACTATAACCCAAATCTGACTTTTCTAAGAGGAAGAGTTTGGTTAATGACCATCACTCAAAGACCAGCCCTCTTCTGGTCTCCATCTGCCCCTGGGCCCAAAAAGGGTATTTCCATGGGTGGTGTACCAGCCAGTCTTAATTTGTTCAGATGGAGGAAGGCTTTGAACCTACCCTTCCCTCTTCAGGGTAGTGCAGTACTTCCATCTCAGATACTAGTAAAGGACGGGCAGCACATTTGCATCCATTTCTTCTCTTGGCCATCCTTTAAAATGAGTGGGTCAATACAATGACCTTTTGAGGAGGGAGGCTCACTCTGCCAGCATGATGTGTCTATGCGGGGCAGATCTACACGGGCGCCAAGGGACTGTCAGCCCTGCAGCAGAACTGCGCTTGGAGGAAGGACTCTTGGGTCAAGCAGGAAGATACTGTTAAAGCAGGTATCTGATGGATCATTAACCACCAAGGGGTGGCTGTGGGAGTTTATGGGCGTGAAGAGTCTGGATGTTATTTAAGCCTTTTATAAATAAGACTTGAAGATTAAAAGTCAAAACCAGATACATGTAAACTGAAAAAAAGGGTAGAAACAGTGCATCCATTAAAGCAATTTACTAAAAGCTGTTGTTTTTTTTTTGCCATTTAAAGTTGTTACCTTGTCGTGTCAAAAATGACCATCTTTTTGAAAGATAAACTATTGCCACAGGATTGATGCAGAGATCAAAATCTGTGATATATTGCAGAGATGAGCAGATTATGAGCCCTTCAGACCTTGAACAGAGTTATTGTTTTTATGAGGTCCTATCCAGCATTGAGAAAACTTTGCTGGGCCATCTGATTTGAGATACTCTATTAAAAGCCTTATAGATAGGTACTACAAACTGGCACTGGAATTGCTAAGAAACTTGCAGCTAATTATAATTAAAATCCTGCTGTGAGTTGGCAGCTTTTTCCTGTGTGAAAAAAGTTATTATACCTAGATGTTTTCTTACAAAATCTCTGGATTAAATTAAAACTTCTAAAAGAGAAAGAATTGTAAGGAAACCACTGTTCAGACTGGTTCCTGAAAACCTGAGGGGGACCGATCTGACACAAGGAACTTGCCCACATATTTAATGTGAAAATACTAAATTAAAAAGTCATGAATGAATTAAACTATATGAAAGAGGAGGGTATTTTATCATCAGAATAAATCATGCAGAAGTCAGATTAAGGAAATTGGAATAGAAAACTGTTACTAGGAAGAGAAAATTAATACATTAATATGCTGTATTACAAGCGGTGCCTTGAATGATTCCATAATAGAGCCTTTGAATACTAACCAAGTGAGAAGAAATTACAGAAAGCAAAGGTTTCTATCAAGTTAAAATGATCAGAAATATTAATATTTTTATGAAACATTATTTTCCCCTTTGGAATGCTTATTATTTATTTAATTAATAAAGAGACAAGTTATTTTAGAAAAGATGATATCTACAGTGGAGGAATGGCTCGTGAACAAATACTGACATCTTGGTGTACGTGTCCTCATGCTGGGGACTTAACCTCTGTGCCAATATCAGCATTTCTCTCCTCTTTGACTGGATATCTTTAACACTGAAATTGTGGAGATGTCCGATTCCTGGCCCCAGAGATGTGGGTGTGGAGCGCTGTGGCTCTATGGGAAGGAAATCCTTGCCTGTTAGCTACTTGGCACTGATGTGCATACCAGCTTCCCATGTGGAAGCACCCCAGTGCAGAAGTACCCCAATCCATGATCTACCTATGGCTTCTCATTGCCTGCTGGCAACAAATGTGTGCTTTCCCGGCTGCTTCATCACCTCCTCCCCAAAAGCTACCTTTCTGTTGCATTTTTTTCCCATGAGCATGTTGATGAACAGCTGACAGATTTCAGATTTCTGCTTTCACAGCTTCACATTCCCAGATGGCAGTATTCTAGCAGATTTGCAAAAAAAAAAAAAAAAAAAAAAAAAAAAAAGGAGTTGGACACTCTTTGAAAATTTGAAACTGAAATGCAATATAATTTATTTAATGTCTCTGTTATCTGCAGGTGGAGGTCTGGAGATCAGTTTAAAACAAAGACCACAGCCATACTATCCTGAAACTTGGAAGAGGAGTTAATTTTATCCTCCGCACCTGTTTTGAGCATTGCTGCATGGTGCTATTATATGCAGCCCTCAGCTTTCTCCCCAAATAGGATTTGGGGATAAGCTGCTAGGGGAAGACAGAGAGTACTGTTTTATGATACAGAATGTCTGTGACCCCTATAGAACTGTAAACATGAATTGCAATACAAAGAGAGATACTGTTTAGGAAATACTGAGGCTGCAGTAGATAGTTGTAATCCATCTTCGATTAGCAGAATGGTACAGGCAACCTTTCTTAAAAGCACAGAAAGCAGGCGATTTCCTGTCAGGCTCCTCAGAGCAGCATTAGACCTGCATAAAATAATGAAAGTGGAAATTGTTTCCCTTGACCTTAAGACTTCTTATTTGCAAAAGCAGCAAGATTAAACTTATTTAGGAATCTTGGCCTTTGCAATGAAACAATGCAAAACTCCGTCAATAGGAAGAATAATAAACCATAGCCACATTATCCTATTAGGCTGATTCTAAACGTAGAATGGATTTTCAGTTTCTTACAGGGATTTCCTTGCTTTGTGACTAAATTCAGAAACAGGGTTTTATGAAAACCATATTTTCTACACAATTATAAATATTGTTGGTACAGTGCAGTGTTTGACATTCTGAAAGCCTTAGAACTATCTCATTGTTTGCTGGTAGTTTTTTGTATTTTGCCAGCATGAAGTTCAGAGTTCTTCTGAAGTGCAGCATTGGAGAAGAGGGTAAAGAGGACACTGATGGACAGTTTTCATGATCTGTTGTGGAATCTGCTGCATGTAACTGTATCTACACAGAAATAAATATACACAGTCAGTATCTCATCACTGACTTTTTCAGTTCTGGAACCTCCCCTTGTTCAGTTTTGGCTGGAAATCACAGCAATAGTATTTAGGTATTGCTGTTTATAGGCTCAACTTCACCCTTGGTAAGCCTGCTTTAATAATACAGAGCCTAACAACACCAAGTTTGAGCTCAGAGAAGAACTTACTCACAAACTTGATGGATTTACCTGTAATTAAGAATTTTCTCAGCACAAGGCAATATCTGTGCAAGTTCCCATAGTGAAACAGCCTCCCTGCAATGAATGGCAAAACTGTCCTTACCTTACTCAAGAGAAACTAGGTTTTGGTAAGCAATTTGTCTATATCATGGATATTTTCAAAACATTTATCATCAGTATCTTAGTGTTGAAACATATTTCAACTGACGTGATAATGATGAATATTGCCTGTGATTTATTGCAGTGGTCACAATTGCTGCTTTGAGTACGGTAGCCATAAATACATTCAGCCTCAGCTTTCATCTGTGTCCTGCTCCCCTTTCTCCATCGCCCACTGCCTACTGTGGCTGCAGCAGAGCGGCTCAGGCCAGTGCCCAGGGCTCTGCATTGTATTTGAGAGGTCTGAACCTCGACATGGTACAGGGCAGGGGAGAAGGGGATTATCACCTCTGTACCCAGCTCACCTGTGTGCAGCAGCACCTCTGTCTTGTGCGTGCCTAGTGCATATCACACACATCTTAAATATCTGGTTCAGGGATGGGACAAACTGATTTCTGCGAATGCCTATTGACTTCCCCCCAGCACCAAAAAAAAAAAAAAAAAAAAAGGTAGGAAGTAGAATCATGTAGGAAGTAGAATCATGGAACTGTAGAATGTCTTGAGTTGGAAGGAACCCACAAGGATCATCCAGTCTAACTCCAGGCTCCACACAGCTCCACCCAAAATCAAACCCTATGTTTGAGAGCATTGTCCGAATGCACCTTGAACTCCAGCACCTCGGTGCCATGCCCACTGCCCTGGGCAGCCTGTTCCATGCCCACCGTCCTCGGGTGCAGAACCTTTCCCTAACCCCCACCTGCCCCTCTCCTGACACAGCTCCATGCTGTTCCCTCGGGTCTTGTCGCTGTCACAGAGAGCAGAGCTCAGCGCTGCCCCTCTGCTCCCTGTGAGGAGCTGCAGCCGCCATGAGGCCTCTCCTCAGCTCCTCTGCTCTGGGCTGGACAAGCACAGGGACCTCAGCCACTCATACATCTTGCTCTCCAGGCCCTTCACCTACTCCAGAGCCCTCCTTTGGATGATGCTCTACAATAATTTCATGTCCTTCTGACACTGTGGCACCTAGCCTGCACACAGTGCTCAAGGTGAGGCCACACAGCACAGAGCACAGTGGGACAACCCTTTCCGATGCTTGGCAGGCAGTGCTGGCACCCTCGAGGTCTGCAGGGCTGCTCCCCAGCCTCTTATCCCCCACTCTGTACACATATCCAGAGTTGCCTCATCCCAGGTGCAGAATCTGATGTTTGCTGTTTTTAAATTTCTTGTGGTTGGTGATTGCCCAGACCTCCAATGTGTCAGGATCTCTCTGCAAGGCCTCGCTGAGCTGAAGGGAGTCAGCAATTCCTCCAATTTAGTATCATCTGCAAACTCACTTAGTATACCTTCAAGTCCTGCATCCAAATCGTTTAGGAAAATATTAGAGAGATGGCCCTAAAATGGAGTCCCGAGGAACCCCACATAGTCTGGCCAACAGGCTGATGTAACTCTAGTAGCTGAAGCTGGGCAATTAACCGGAAGACATCAAATCTCAATGTGGTGAGTTGCAGCCCCAGAATTTGTCTAGATGAGGGTATCAAGGGAATTGAAGTCACATCAATTAAAGTTCTGCATTCAATGTGCCTGAATTAAATATCTTTTAATGCCCCAAAGGAGGCTTTCACTCACATTAGAGCATCTGAGAAATTAGGGCATTCCTAAATAATAACATTGTTCTCTCATATTTTTGCATCAGTTGCTATAAAATGACTCACTGGATGTGACTAAAACCATATCTTAAGTGTTTTGGTGTTAAATTCTTTACGGAATTTATCACTGTCAATGGTATGAGCCTAGTGTTACCTTTACTTTCACATTTGCATCTTACCTTATGACTACTATTGGAGAAAATCCTAATGGATAGATACAAAATAAAGTGGCTGTGTGGGTGACCTAGCTCTGGAAGGGAGAAGATGGAGGAAGAGTTAAACTTGTTTAAGTGGATTTCTTTGTTACTATTCTCTCTGAAATCTGAAAAAGTGTCCTTACTTCCTCTGTTTCATATTTTGTGAGTACATTTTAAGTTCTAGCAGTGAAGCAAGGATGAGATTCCCTGCATCCTGCAGGAGGAGCAGCACTTCCTACTTGCCTCCATCCCTGCAGAGGTGCCGTGCTGCTGCTCTACCACCTGCCCTTCTCCACATTTTACCCATGAGACACCAAGGCTGCTTCATAAAAATTTCCACTTGCCCTAGAAGGAACCTTTCTTTCCTACTCATCTCAGAAGAGGAAGGCTATGTGCAATCAGAGCCTGTTCAGGAGGCATGGGGTTGACGTGTCCCCTCTGACTGCCAAGCTTTCTTCTCTTTTCTTGATGCAAGAAATAAATCTCTGACTGGAAGCGGCCTACTATGTGAGCTTCAGGCGGACTTCAGGAGTACTTTTTGGAAAATCATTTATCTGTGTGAGAAGCTTTAAGCAGAGTTCAGGTTTGTTACTTGCCTTTTATCCTTCTCCGGTCTCCCAATCCTACTATGTACATGATTCCACTTGGGTTTTATTTTGCATGTATCATTACTTCTCTCTACCTTCTGCAGCTTCTCTAGCTTCAGCTCGGTCCATCCTGTATTCAAGATTCATCCAGGTGCCTCCTTTGCCTCCCTCCTCATTACAGTGCAGCTGTGCTGTGCATGAGAACTGCTGTGAGGGCTCAGTGGGGGGAAAAGATAAATGAATTTGGATCCTAACCAGAAGTATAGAGGAATACAGGATTGAGTTTCCTCGTAAAGATGACTAAAATTTGCTGGAGTTGCCACCCTTGCATCCAGCAGTTGGATCCAACCCAGCCTGGAATGAATTCGCAGCCTTCTGCAGCTCCTTTTCTGTGGCCACCACGGTAGGGAACATTACATTTTGGAACAACAAAGTGTTGTCTAAAAGCACCCCGGCTGTGAATGAGGAGTAATTTACAACTGGAATACAGCCAGTGCCAGGGACACTGTGGAGGCCCGTGACAAAAAATGATGGAAAAGTTTGCTTAGAAACCAAATTTATAAATTAGATTTTCCAACCACATATTCACTGGACTATTGATTTGCCAATCAATATAACAGTACTGAGCAGACTGATTGGAGTGCTGAATATATCATAATTTATCAAAGATAATGGCAAATACTGACATGATTCTCTCTGCCTTTGTTTAAGGCCTTACTGTAATACTGAATTTCCTTCAGATCTGAAAATAAATACAATGAAAATAAGTGCCTTATCTAAATAAATGTCAGGGAATAAGCACCTCCCAAGAGTAACTATAAGAATTTACTTTAGGTAACATTTTTTTTTATGCTAGTCTTAGATGAAAGTCATTCTTTAAGTTTTATTCATAGTCCTCACTACCCTTCAAGTATGGCCTAATTTTAAATTTCTACTGCCCATGTTAGCAGGGAGCCTGTTTTACTTATCTGTATTTGCATCTTTAGGCAGTAAATGGTCAAATTTTAATTCAGTCATTCCTGCGCGGCCTGTGTCCATTGGAAAGCACTAAGCGAAGTTCAGGGAGAGGCACGACCTCTGCCTGTACATCCTTAGGTGCCTGGGACAGGCTTCCCACCCTTGTGCTGTGTGCTTTCCCCAAGTTTTCAGGTGAGCCTGAGAACATTTCTAGGGATGTGTTCTATGTGACTGGAAAGCAAGCAGGGACGTATGGGGTAGCTCCGGGTTAATGGTCTGGCACTTGCATCTTGTCCTTGTTGTGATTTGTGGGGCTGGCTTTGCCTCAGTGGGGCTGCTGCTTCCATGTCCTGGGGAAGGAAAGGGGCTAGGACTGCAGCCATCTGCCTCCCCGTAAATGTTTCAGCATGTAGAGCTGAGAGGTGCCAGCATCTGTCCAGAGCCAGCACCAGGATTTAACTCCCTTCCTCCCTAAAAAGCCCATCCAAGCTCACTATACAGTGCGGACAACCGCCAGGACAGAGCTCTGGAGTTACACCTGCATAACCAGCACCCTTTTGGGGCCTGGATCTGTTAGTGTGGGATAGAGTAGATTTTCTTCATAGTTGCTGCTGTGATGCTGTGTTTTGAATTTAGGAGAGCAACGATGTTGATAACTCATATCTGCAGTCAGACACCTGATTTGGGACCAGATAGTGGCGTGCATGGTAAGTGCAACAGCATCTGTGCAATTCCTAACAGAAGTTTTAGCAAGTCATCCAATATGTGCTGCCTGTCTGAGAAGCAGCCTCTGAAGCAGGGAGGTCTGTCTCCTCATATCTGGAGAAATTATTTAGCATGTTTTCTTCTGCTCACGAGCTCCTTGCAGTGCAACAGAGCTGTGTGGTGGGCACTGAATGTGTCAGAGCCCTCTTGCTATAAAGTTACATCATCATAGAAATATTTGAATAATCCCACATCTCAGTGTTTTATCAAATCATGTATGCTGCTTGTTATAAACTGTTGATTGAATATTGTGGCACAAGGAGGCTGGGCTCTTCCCTAAATCTCTCTGCAGGAGTTTTCCTCTGGGAGCTCAGCTGTAAGTGGTAATGGCATGGAGTATTTTCTTAGAGATTGAAAAGGGTTCACGTCACCATGAAGGCTGGCACCATGGGCATTTTGTCATTGCAACCAGCCCCAAACAATGTGGTCAAGCATAAGGAAAGGTTCATTAATTGGCCCTGTGGGCTGGATGTGGGCTTCCTGCCTCTACAGAAATGAATATTAGCACATATTTTCAATACAGAATGTACATACTCTCCCAGAACCTGCTTTTGGTTGTGTTTGAAGCAATAGCAGGGCTTGTTTGTTTCTGTAGTTATTTATTCCTTCAGTCAGGCAGGCTTGAATATTGAATTTAGCTTCTACATAGGATGTTCCTTCTTTTCCTTTGTGCAACATCACTTTCTCTTTCAAGACCAACTCATGGCTTTTTCAAGGAGACATCAAAAGCACGGCAGCTGACATTGAAATGCAGGCACTGGCTCGCAGTTCCATAGCTACATGTGGTCTTTAGCCTCACCAAAATTACAAGGCTACCAGTGTTTCCAAATTACATAACTTCAAATGAATACGGATTTCTGTTAAAAAGCATACCTATGACTGGCCTCCTCATCCTCATGAAGGATTCAATCTAAGAATAAACAAGGGGGAAATTCTGTCCTTTCATTCCCTCTGTGGATCTCAGGTAATGGATTTTAGGAACACTGTACTTACTGTCAAACTTTCAAGAAAGGATCCCAGGAACTCTCCCTCTTACCAGTGTTTGACTTCACCATTCTGCTGCTCCAGAAGCCCCAGGGAAGGCAGAGCATGGCTCAGCAAGGGGTTTCCAACATGTGCACTCCAGTCTAACTAGTTTCTACCCTGCTACTGTCCCATACCAGCTCACGTGGGTGAAAGTGCCAGGCTACTCTGCTCATTAGCCGTGGAAAAAGAAACAGCAGGGACCAATGGATAAAGTTAACAGCCTGTCATTTGGGACCCAAATATTCACTGCAACCTACGGGTTTTAAGACTGGATGCAGATGGAGTAGATCTGCTCCAGACATGGCAGCCAGAGCCCTGGCTTCCAACCTTGATCTTTAAATTGTTGTGTTGATGTGCCTTAAATGTCAAGTGTCTGGGCTTCTCTTTCCTTCTTTAAAAACGAACAAAGAAAAAAAAAACAACAGGCGATACGAGGCATACACCCTTGAGGTGTTCTGTTTGTAATGCGCTTTGCAGGTGGAGGCTAGAACCCAGGTAAATGGTACCTTTGGCCTGGCACTGGCCCTGGGGAAAAGTGAATGCAATGCAGTTGGAAAGAAGCATCTCCCTGTCTGCATGTCAGACACAGCTGCTGTAAGGCTGCTGGTGGTGATTTGGTTGCAGGTGTCTTGGGAAGCACTGGGACTCCGGCAGGGCTGGGACCTCCGGAGAATGCAAATTTCTCAGCCATGCTGCACCAGCATACTATACAAAAAAACCTCTGCTATCTCTGAAAGGGAATTTCAGACACTGTAAGTTCTGCTTGTGACTGTGAACGTAGTGAGCAAATGAACTGCACATTTCAGACCTAGGCACTGCATTTTTTGAGCAACATGGACTAGCATGACATGCCAGGGTTTTCCATCACACTGCACGCAGCTGCCCAGCAAGCACAGGGACACTGCAGCCCTGCCTGGCAGCTGCACCATCCATCCACCCATCGAGCTGTGCTGCACCCCAAAGGAAAAGAGTTTGCAGCGTCCCCAAGCCTTCTGTGGGATACCTCTGGGGTATTCCCTTGGCCTAAGAGCACTTCACAATCTGTCACCAGCTTTAGTTCAGACAACACCATTCCTCCTTTGGAAGTGCTCCTCTCAATTGACAGTGAACTAACTAGCACTTTATTTTTTCTTTTTATTTTTCCCAGAGAAAAAGGAACAAGGAAAAAAGAACCTCTATTTGCAAAGCAGCACTCTGAAGCTTTGAACACTGTTTAATATAATGGTTTTCTAAGAATTATGTTGGTAAAAAAATCCACGCAAAATAATGGAAGGAAGCAAAACTCACATAACCTAATGGATGCCCATTAGCACACGTCCTCAATTTTCACCTCCTGAGTCTTTCACTGAAAGGACTCCTATTGCCTGTTTATAAACAATCAAATTACAATAATAATAAAAGCAACCCTTTTCAATAATCATCTCAAATGTATCTTGTATTTTTATTGTCTTGATCAAACTGAGTTACTTTTTCCATCTGCATGTAAAGAGAATTCAGCTTTACTTTCTCTTAATATTTGACAACATCAAAAGATATTTCTTTGACTTGTGAAGTAGCTTTCACCCACACTAATTTTATCCTGTAGCACTGAAAGAAACAATAATGTAATGTAACACCAAGCAATACTGGAACAGGCTATAACAGCAACTGTGCTGTCTGGACAGTGTCCAGCATTAATGTTCTCTACTTTTTTTTTGCTTTTGACCCTTGTGTAACAAGCAGCAAAAGCCATTATAGACTGATATGACTATGAACTATTTTAAAAACCTATGATTGGCAAGCTGAAAGCAGGAAAGTTGTTCGTTGCGTATAGAAGTCTTAATGAAACTTCCATTTCAACTGAGTTATTTTCAGATGCCATATCTATTAGCGCATTCCGTTGAGATAATGTTCAGCTTTCATCAATATTGTGAAACATCTGCTGAATCTGCTTTAGCTTTTGAGTAAGCTGTTCCTGATGTGGTATCTTTGACTCATCAGCAGGGAGACATGCGTCCTCTTGGAGAGGGGCAGCTCAGTGCCCTGTGCTGCAGCCATGGTGTAACCATGCAGAGTGGTCACGCTCCTGGCTGTCGCACTGACTGCACAGTCTGAGCACACAGTGAGCACTGTAGAGAGATGAGCTCTTCTGCTACAAGTGTGTGTCACACACCAGCTTTCTTGCAAACAAAACAAAACAAAAACACTCTTCCTCCCTAGCCCCGTAGTCATTAATACTCAAACAGCCGTAAACGGTGGGAGTGCTATTCCAGCACTCCTACATGACACAAATACTGAATGTCTCACGTGTTCACAACACAGCCAATCTTCTGTCAGGAAAGACATTTCTTCCTGCCATGTAGGATTAGGAGCACAATTTCAAAATGAGGACTTGAATTTACTGATGAAAACAGTATGAATGCTATGAGAGCACACGGTGTTTTCCCACTGCACACAGGCAGGAGAGATGTTCACAATAGCAGGACAAAAAGCCCACATCAGACACAGGTGGGGCTGCTCCACAGTCAGGACATTGTCAGCAAGCCTGCCCGGGTACTCCGGGAGGAAAAAGGAAAAAAATAAAGCTGTCCTCTACCACTGAAAAGTATGAGAAGGATTTTCTTTTCATATCAACCTTGTCCAAACCTAAGTGCATCTTGTTCTCAGGACTTCATAAACATTATCCTATGCATACTGGCTGCATGAAAAATTCATTTACAGTGTGATGAAAAGAAAACCTAGTGGTTCGTGATCAACATAGAGAGCTTACACTGGCCCACCAAGTGTAAAGACTGGGGACCAGAATAACGTATATTGGATCAGGATCTGCCTAGACAGTGTTCTTGCCTTTAACATTGGATAGCCATAGTTCATTTCCTTCCTCGACCTCTAAATGTGAGTGTGAGAGAGTGCAAATTGCTGCCACCACACTCACAGGCAGAGGAAAGTTGAACCCAAGAATTAAGGAGGGGAAGTACAAGGACAACAGCCCTTCTCCAGTTTATGTGTTCTAATTTCTCACTCTGTCCCTCACCATGGAGAACTTAGACAACTGGCCACCAAAAGAAAAGCGTGAGTGGCTTTGAGGGAAACAGAGTGAGGGGCTGTGAATGCTACTGCTGCTGCATTATACAGAGTCTCTGATTTTCTTCCCTCATTTCACGCATTCCTCACCGGTAGCAAGGTAAGTTTAGAATTTTGACCTTTCCTGAAAACTAACCTAAAAGACCACACCACTGGCATGGTGAAATTTTCCTTTTCAAATTGCAAAGACATGAAGAGCGCTAATGCATGATGAAGGAAACAGCTATTCCTTACAAAAGAAGACTGAAGCTGAAGATTAAAAAAAAAAAAAAAAAAAGAGTTGCAGGGAAAAAAACATCAGTGAATGCTGTCATGTTCAGACATCAGAAGCCACCAGTTAAAATGCAGAGTGCCAAGAGCAGGCATTTTTGGACTATAAATGTGTCTTTGTGCAGAGTGGGAAAGAAACAGCAAAGATGCAACAGAAAAATAACGTGCTGAGTCACAAAGTTTTGCAGTGACCCATTCTGCCTGGAAAAGATTAATGTTGAAGAAATGTATCTGTGAAAGGAAATCTCGATTACCTGTCCAGCTCTGAAAGTGAAAAAAGTAATGGAGTAAACAACAAGCTCATAATTCAGGACTAAAAATTCTGCTTGAAAGTTTGGCCTTTCTTACTGCTTTTGAGTAGAGTATGATTTCCTGGAATGGATCTGGATTCTTCTGGGAAGAATTGTATGCATACATATAAACATATTTAAAGTCTATGGGTGAAATCTTAGGCAAACCTTCTGGTATAGATTTTTATTTTCCTATTCTTGTAAGGTTTCCTTTGCTCCAAGGTGTTCATATTTATATCATTTGGGGATACTATCTAACAGGAGAAAATGGATTTGAATATCAGTTATTGTGAGTGTGGAGCACAAAGGGTCCATGAGTGATCCTTGTTTCAGCTTGTCCGGGGCTATCTCTGGTACTATAATAGTTGCATTGCTAGAGTATATTTCCTTTGACTGGACCAGGTTCTCAGTGAACCAGCATTTCTGTTATAATCACTATGATGTGTCAATTAAAGGTTCATCTTTTCTACAGTTATGTGTATCCACAACTTGGCATCTTCTTCAAAAGCCAGCACAGCAAGCATTCTCAATCCTAAACTTGCGTGTTCTCATTATGGTGATTGAAACAATGCACTGAATTAATTTGGTCTGCATACAAATGGATTTAACCCAAATTGAACGGAGGTACCAATGAGATTAAAACACAGAAGTACTTTTTTAAAGCAATACCAACAAACTTTTATGGGAATGGTTCGAGTAAGTGCATTAAAATACAAGCGATGACTCATGTAAGAGGCTTGACACATTACATCCAGATCTAGAAAGGAGATTCTGCTAGTTTTTAAAAATAGATCTAAACGAGAAACATTTTTTGTCACCAGGTTAAGCAAACTAATGCCTGCTTTGCTCCAGGCAGCAAGTTTTTCTTTTTTCCTTGGCACCAAAATGGGCTGTTTTGTTTGACTTGTTACGTATTTTGGCATATGTGACAAACCTTCAGACTTTCCATAATGCCACAGTTCATCCGAGGTCAATCTAAAATGTCTCTGGTTCCCCTCTGAAATTTTTGAGTCCCTAAATAACCCTTATGTAGCCTTTAAATATATTTTTCTGTAAGCGTTTAGGAATGACGCACCATCCTCTTTCTAGAAAAATAAAAAAAAATCAATTACTGAGATCTCTCCCTCTCACTGACACAAGTGGCTGAGAAATTGCCCTTGGTAGCATTTCATGCGGTTTCTAATTACTTTGATTGCCTCCTGACAGTTGTCATCCTCAGCTGCACTACGGCAGCCCCAGTTCACATTGTATCTGAGCTCAGGCACAGTTGTCATCAGGCAGTGCAGACAGAGTCCTGTTCTAGTCCTTCCGAAAGGTTCTGCCCTTAGGGAGAGGCAATGCTTTTATCTTTGCTCAGTGATATTAGTCTCCTGGCAAGTACCTTGATAGTCAGCAGAGGCCATTATTATCTGTATAAGGACCCAGGGTGATGCTGATCTCTGGTTTTAGAGTGATATGAAAGATGGCCAGTTTTTCATGAAGAGCTTAGAGTAGAGCTGCAAAGTTGATGTAAAAGGATCCAGCTGGCATCCCCAAGACCTCCTTAAACCCAGCCAGTTTTAGGTGACTAGACTGGGCAGGGAACAGGCATAACACACTGAATGCATCCCAGTACCTGAGATAGCTCTTACAGCCTCTTTACTATCTCTTCTTTGCCACATAGTTATCATCATTGTCTTCTACTTCATAAAAATGCAGAACTTTTTAGCTTCCTGTGCTCTTGATGGATTTTTGCCCCAATTCCACCAAATGCCTTTTCCTGGTAGTTGCTCTTATGCTGTCAAACTAGGCAAGAAGATCTGCCACAAACATCTTACCCAATTCCCTTCCTCACCTGGGAATCCATCAGGGTGTATTCCCAGAGATTTTCATAATTAAGGGACATTTTAACTTCTGCATTATTTCACTGAGCATTTTGTGTTTGTCCACAGCACTCCCAACTCAGTGTTAATCCACTGCTCTCAGCCAAGGTAGTTGCCAGTGGCTGCTTCATCTTCTATCCAAAATTTTCCCATGGCCTTTTCTTTATGAGCTCTGACTTGAGGGAAACTGTTTCTGAGGCTGAATGTGTAAGCCCTTTGCACAGAGCATGTTTCTGCCAAAAGCCCTTGGCCGTGACTGCAGACCGCTCAGATGAATGTCAGGGCTAATAGATAAAATCTTCATTCAAAGATACGGTCCCTTTCCATCATAGCGTTTAGGTACAGTTGAATGCATGGACTTATGCAAGACTCATTGACTTTAAATGTACCTAAAACACATCTTCAAGTGCTTTAGTGAATCACCCTTATGATCAAAATCTAGTCTGCAAAATAATGCTTTTTGAACGGATGAAGAATTTGTAAGTCATTGCTGTGCGATATTGCTTAATGATTACTTCCTTTTCTACTTTGAATTTCAGTCAGGTGACTCAGACCCTTCTGATCATTCAAAAATATCCAGTGGAAATGTTTAATAAGCTCAGGAAAATTCTGGCAGCTTCACACTGAATCTCTCTTTCAAGGGCGATTATAGCTTGTGCTTACTAATAATCAGACAGCAGAAAAAAAGTACCTAGCATAAATTAACCTGGAAATAGCAGCATTAAATGTTTAATGGCTCTGGAGACTGCACGTCTTCAGGTTATTCATTAACATAATTATACGTACTGCTCCGTCCAAGACTTTTCTTTGTGAAATCTCTTACCTTTACAACTCTACGTGACAAAATCAGTAAACCTGACATACAAAGTCTTGAGGGTTTTCCCATGCCCAACATCCAGCACCTCTAAGACACTACTCAGCGGTATCTAACCCCCAAGGGCTTTGATGTTCTGCCACCAGCAGTAAATTCTCACAGCTGCCTACACGACTGCCTGTTTTTTCCTGTCTTGGATGGGCCAGCAGCCGGGAGACAACAGTCCTTCCTCAATTTGGGATAACACCTTCATGTGCTCAGCATTGTGGTTGGGGGTACAGCTATCAAATCGTGAAGACGAGATGTCTCTGTGCACTTGGAAGTGAGTCACCGTATCCTTGATCCCATGTTACCTCAGCCTTCCCTGAGCTTTTTCATCCCCAAATTATGGTTTCCAAAATGGGACCTTGCAACTTCCATACACTTTGTTCTTCAACTCTTTATATGGATAAAACATAGAGAAGGTATTATTTTAGCAACTGCATTAATCAAATATTTATAAACTACAATATAATCCCTTAGAATGTCATACAGCTATTTCACACAAATGGAGCATTGGTAAATTAAATTAAAACACTCAGGCCACTCTGAACTACCAATTTAATAGGAACACCTGAGTGACAGCTGGCTTTCATGAACAAGAATTCCACTCAGAGGAAAGAAATGATCAGCAGGTTGGCCTGTGTTGGGGAACGGCTGTCTGTCTAGCACAGGGGATTTGCGGGTGTGGAGAGCATGTAACTCACAGACAGGCATAAGGAGAACTCATAAGCTCTTAGCATTTCTGCCATGGTCACCAATCCACTCCTCTCCTTACAAACTTCATTTTTACAGCAGTTAAGAGCTGTTGCTGGGCTTTTTCCACATTGCACAGAGAGCCCTTCTGAATTAGACTCTGATAATAGAATATAGCTTCTTAAAAATTACTATTTTTCCAGCATTTATTGAAAATATTCCTTCTCAGTCCATTGTAATAAGCAGTATGTTACTGTCTTACTGATGTCATTTTATCCTTTTTTCCTTCCTTTTCAGTTTGTTGTCCTATCTGTTCCTGCCATCTCTCCTGAGGTGAGATCTTGGCTCATGGAATGCTCAGGTTGTGCAGAGCAGGGCTTGGGCCTGTCCTACAGTTAGGTACGGACTGACTGTGGTGTAGTAGGCTGGGAACCATGCCACCAGCTTCTTACCCTTGCAGAAGGAAATACATGTATCTTGTTTGCAGGATATACCACAGCAGTGGCCACAGAGGCCTTTAGAAGAGGAGATGTGGCCTGACATAAAGGAAGCCTGCAAGTCAGAGTAGATGGTTTCCCAGTCTTCCTCCTGCCTTCCTGGGAGAGTTTAAGCTCTGCGCCTCAGTGCTTATCAATGCATTAATATTGCACTGTGCACAGAGGTCATTATCAAAGTGAATTTTATAAATGTCAAAATGATTATTTGGCTGAGCTGCATTCTTCTGATATGCTTACTTATATGAAAGATTCTTTTTTCTTCTCAGAGGTTGGAAAGATAATTTGGCTGGATCGTTCCTTTCAGGTAAAGCAATCTCATACTCGACATTGCTGGTTATGGAGTTGTTCACTAATATCATTGCATTACTAGCTTGCCATGCGTGTTCTCATAGAACATCAAAGGGACTCTTTAATGCACTTACAGTCTTCATCCAGCTGGTGTATAGCGCATTGTGCCTGTGCTGTTGTAGCACAGCATAACTTGACCTGTGGGATTTTTAATATTTCACTGACTGCCAGAGGAAGTATACTGAGGGGTGCCTTTTGAACAACACCCAGGAGCCAGCAAACAAGATGACAGACATAACTGCAATATTTACACTGACAGCAAAATACTCTGTACTTCTGGAGAGAGCCAACCACATATAAAATCTGTACTTCCACATAGCTCCTCTTTAGATTCCTGCAAGGGAAAATGACAGTGTGTGGCATCTGAGTTGCTTCTGGCTTCACTCTCCCTTCGCTTTCCTCGGGCTTCCTGAACAGGCTTAATGAAATCCCACTGATCAGCATTTGAATCTGAGCTTAATGGTCCTGCTGTCTCTGCATGCCTGGTGGCACAGTTGTTATTCCCACCAGGTGCTAACAGAGTTATTAAAACTCCTCTCCACAGGAGACAAGTGGGTAGTGCTGGGAAGAGACCCAACAAGATTTAGAAACAGTTGTGCCTGGTGAGAAGGCTTACCTTCCCAGCCAAGGTACGAGCAGCACACAGGTGACTTGCTGCCCTGTCGGTCTGGCACTGCAGACGAGCACAGGCGGCCGCTGCCACGGCTCAGTGTGCAGATGGGATTAGGTCATAGTATTTGTAGCTAATTGCTAGACTTTAGTCTTTATTTTGAACATGGGCCCAGAATTTCTTCAAAATGTCCTAACATGCTGGGATCAAGATCAAAGCTGACAACTGCCAAGTGACAACTGGCACTCTCTCTGTCACAGTGGTGAGACTTGGGCACGGGCCGTTTTTGATGGCTGAGCTGAAACTGTGCATCTAATTGTGCAGGAACTGAGGACTATCACTAACCTGGCCGTCATGTCCTCTGATGAGGAGAACCATTACTTTGACTGGCACAAATATGAAGATGTAAAACAAACTGCATCAGCCCAAACTAAATACGAGGGCTGCTCCAAAAGTAACACCTCCTATGTTATTATGTCAGCCTGTGATATCAGAGGCCAGTATTGGTGGTATGGAAGTAAAGACTGAACCTTCCCACCAATATCCAGTACATTTTGTTGCTGTGCGAAAGATGGCAGCAGACAGGCAGTCTGACAGAATCGTGTCTGACCTGAGAGTGTTTATGAACCAAAGGTGTGGAACTGAATTTCTCTGTGCAGAAGAAATGGCACCCACTGACATTTGTTAACACCTGCTGAATGTTTATTTAGACCAACTGGTGGATACGAGCACAGTGAGGCAGTGGTGGTGCGTTTCAGCAGTGGTGACAGTGACAATGGGGCACTTCTGCTGATCCAGATTTTTATGGGCTCAGCATGCAGGCTCTTACACAACTAATGATGGTGACTATGCTGAAATATAGTGTTTTGTAGCTGAGAATTTGCTCTATCGGATAGTGTTGTGCTCTTTGTGTCTGTGGCAGTGTACATGGAAATAAATAGGAGGTATTACTTTTGGAGCTACCTATGTAAAACCCCTCCAAAACTGCACTTTCCACATTGTTCAGGCTTCTATCACAGGGTCAAAGCTGAGAAGCTAAGCAGTGTGTGGCTGATTTTTAAGTCCATCGCCTAATGCACTATGGGTCTGTTGCTCAGATGCTATGGCAATGAACATGTTATAAGAGCTGACACAGAACAGAATGAGTATGAAAAAATGCAGACATCATGTTGAATTTGCGATTCAGATTGAAGTGCATTAATAATAAATTGAACACATGTATTATATATGGAGGTTCCTATTGAAACATTTCTTGAGGGCAGCTGAATTTTAGTGTCATAGCAGAATGATAATAGATTTAAAGGAAATGTAGATTACTGTCATTTCTCTTGTAAATTGTGTTGAGCAATAATTATGAACAATGGCAGGGCTCAGGCAGTATATATCACAGGAATCTCAACCTGCTGCTAAATTCTACATTACCACCACCCACCACAAAGACAGATCTACCAGTCTCTTTGGTCAGGGGAAGAATAAAATATATGCTGCTGGTTATGAGTCCAAAAATCACAACAAGTTTATCTGGCAATTTTCAAGGAAAATTTATTGATGCTGGACTTGAAAACCTCTAACTGAAGTCACATTGTTCCCAGAAACCCAACCCACTCATGTTATAAAAAATACATGAAGTAGTGAAAGCTTTCTGAATACTCATTTGTGAGCTTAAGGATAACAGGTTGCATGTCACATCCAGAGGGGTTTCTCAAATCCCTTACACCATGAGAGAGAGCGCTTACCTGAGAATAAAACACGGACACTTTGCAAGTGGAGTCCTGGTCAGCTATATGCACAGCTTCTAATAGCTTGCAACAGCTCCTATCAACCTTTGAACAGAATATCTGCAATGAGCTGGAAATTTCTTTTAAAATATGGCACCCATCTCTGAGTAAATGAAATAATGGAAATATTTTGATCATTACTAGCAGAGCGGAAGAATAAATTAAACAAATTCCAAGTACATGGCTCAGTAAAAATAACAGGGCAATGAGAGTTAGACAAGGCAGAAGAAAGCTGGGTTACACATGGTGTTTGAATATGCCAGCAGTTTTAATCAAGCTGATGCCTCCTCAGCTGGAAGTTATGACTTTCTCAGCCCTGGGTGTCCTCAGTGCCACTTTAGCTGGTTTTATTGGGCATGGCAGTGATCTGTGAGTAGAGCGTGGATAGATACAAGCACCTCAGGCAAATGGCTAATTCTGTTTTTCTTGGATTTGTCTAATCAAACCTTGAATGCTCAGGAGACCCGGATCAGCCATGGGCTGCTCAGTTACATGACCCAGGTGACTTGTGCCTTAATTTTCCAAATCTGTAAAAACAGAGATATCGATCCTGGTCTCCTTTTTAAATCGTTTTAAGAAGTCATGATGAAAACTTCTATGTAAAATTCAGGAAAAAAATCAATCCAAACCAAACCAAACGCACAAAAACAAAACCAAGGGCTAATACCAGTTCATACCAGTTCATAGCAAATAAAATGCAAATTAAAAATAAAAAACTGAAAAAAATATGGTGAACAGATAGTTATCACTTTGTGAGAGCGCTGCCACAAGTTCTGAGCTTCTCTTCCAGATGGGAACGTGGGGATGCCTGAGATAATGGCATACCTTCTGTATCCATTTGATTTAGGAAACTATGAAGTAAATGTTATTTAGATTTCTTTACAAGCAGAATAAGTTGAGCTTCTTACTAGATCTATGGTTTCTAATTTCATAGCGAGACTATTGGGAACACTTAAAGAAGCTAAGTCACAAGAAAAAAATATTCTTTTCTGTCTAGATGGGGAGTCCTCACTCATCTGGGTGTCATTAGGCAGACGAGAGACTGTAATGATAAACAGTCTGTGTTAAAATTTTATGTTATGAAGAACGAGTATCACACATCATTTCATTGGCAAGTCACAGCAAGCTTGCAGGTTAAAAAGAAAAATTATGGTATCTGGTTGAAAACAAATTAGCTGCACTTTTCTGAGCTTGTTTCTTTCAAGATGGAATCATAACCATAAAACAAAAAAGGTAAAACTAAACTAATAAAAGGAATCACTTTTAACTTATGAAAAACTGGAAAAAAACTTCTTATAGCTGACAGCAGCTATTGTTTTCCAAACACCCATCATAGAGATTGTTACTGGAGGGGTTTGCCTGCTATATGAAGAGTTATATACATTTCTGTTACATTATTTAGAGACCATGGATATAATGGACATATTAATATTTCAGGTTGCCATTTTACTATCTCCAACTTCCATCAAGCGTAGTTGTCCAGTGAAATACTAATTGGAGAATTTGTTCTCTTGCACCAAAATCTGAGATTCCCATGATGATATTAATGGCAGCTTGTAAATGTCAGGTTGCACTGAAAGAGCAATAAAGCATTGAACTTCCAAAATTCAATAAATAACTGCTCTTTCTATACATGGGACATTTGTTCCAATGTTCTTCAGTCAAGTTTTAAATGATATGGTGCTGTATTTTACCACACAGTAGTGCCCCTAATCTGATCAATGCTTTCAAAGATAGAAGACATTAGTAGGCGACCATTAGTGGTGACAGCACTTTCCTTTCCCCTATAAAAGTACTGGCATGCTTTAAAGAATTCAAGAACACCTTGGAGAGGTCGCTGGATGCCAGAGGTAAGGTCCCTTATCATGTAAGAATAGCTTAATGTATTGGGTCTATGGGGCAAGGTTTTCGTAGCAGTGGGCTGCAGAGATGGCCTGCACCACCACCAAGGTCATTGCAGGAGGAGGGCAGGAGGTGCCCCAGGTGTGGAGCAGAAGCTACCTGCAGCCTAGGAGATGCCCATGGAGGAGCAGACTGTCCCCTTACAGCTTATGGACACCACATGGAGCAGATCTCCACATGCAGCTGTGGAAGAGCCACTGTATTTTAAGCCTATGGCAGACTTGGGGAGGTTGGTGGTGGCTGAGCTATGGTTCTTGAAACTTGATAGCTTCACAGAACTGTCTATAATGATGGAATACAAGACTGTTTGCTATTCTTATTCTGAACTTCCTAACTCTATTTTTTTGCATTACATTTCAGCTCCTAGAGTAAGCTCCTTGTTCTAGTCTAGCAGTCCTTTCACCTGTTTCCTCATTCCCCTAATGAGTTTTATTTAGCCTTAATGTGAGATCAAAATAACAATACATGTTAGTGTTCACACAGCAATGAAGTTGTTCAGCTAATTACGGTCATTTTTTCAGTCTCCAAATTTTCTGCAGTCATTTAAGTTACATTTCATTGCTCTCTGTTAGAGAAAGTGTTTCCCATTCTCGAAGGGCATCATTATATTCAATTCCAGCAACATTTAACTGTGAGTTTCTGAAGTAAAAACGACCATCCATGTGCCTCTCATAGTAGAGCAAAGAATGTGACTGAGCTTGAACACTTGAAAACAAACAAATAAACCAATCCACCTTCATGAATTAAATAATACTAGAAGAATGAGAAAGAAAATATAATGTTTGATCCATTTCTGTAGAGGCAGTGGAAAGAGGAAATTCCTGTGGGCAATTCATGCCACTTCCAAGATAAGGGTCTAAGCTAAATGGGATGACTTGCTTTCAGAGGTAATTTTATTGAATGTAGAAAGCAGAGATGCCTACATTAGACCAGATGTCTGACTTCAGATAGTGACAGTTAGGTGTCCAACCTTATCAACCCTCATTACAGTTCCTTACATTCATACTGTAAAACAGAATTAGTCATTGAAAGCTTATGGTAGTGACACCAAGGACATGCAGATATTGGCAATGAGTTTCCCATACTGTATACAGTTGCTTGTTCCTGTCATGGATGTCAGTCTATCTATATTGATGAGCTCTTTATACTTTTCAGTGTCTTATTTTCAACTCCTACAGAGAACTTCTTGAAGAAGACTTTTTTTTTTGTCCTGCTGCAGTGGGAAATCAGCCTTACCAAGCTATCTGAAAATGACAATATAAAACACTAAGAATTAAACACTTTCTAATAAGCTTTTTGAAAATACTCAGTCAGTATTACTTGGAACAATAAGAAAAAGATGTCTTTGTGGGAGCAGAACCAGCATTGTTGTCCAGCACTGAAGTGCAGCTGTAGTCAGTGAAACTTCTCAGCGTGGATTCAGATGCTAAAATTTCCATTGCTTCTATTAACAGCATTCAGAGATGCAGACTTATTTACCACCACGTAGTTATGAGGGTACAGTACACGGTGTTAAACAGCAATCTCATTTGTTGGAGAAGAATATATATAACCGCATTATTCTTCGACCTGAGCTACCTTCTGAATATTGTTTTCTATACCCTTAAGCAGCTAATGATGAGCAGGTCAGCACTGAGATAAACAAACCTCGTGGAAATTCTGATACCATGCTTTGAATTCTGTGCATGCTTTCATGCTTCTCCCTGGGATTGCAAGCACATCAATGTAGCAAAGGGAAGAGGTGCTTTTTAACACTCACACCTTGCAGCTGCTTGTTCCTGTCCTTCTGAAAGCACTTATTGCAGCAGCAGCACAATCCGTGGCTATGGGATCGTTCGTCAGTCATTTCTTTGCAAAGTCTTGTGGCCTGAGCTCTGAGGTGTTTGACTTTGCTAAGCAGCGGACATATATCTCTTTTACTGCCTACTGACCTGGTGGAATAAAACAGGGGAGCAATAATATCATAATTCATCTCTGTCTATTCTTATGTGAAGGTATGTTTAAGCTTTGGATGTAACTCAGCCAGATATTCAGAAACCCTTCACCAGAACCCTATCTTAAGAATGCCTTTAAAATGATGACTTAAATAATAAACTCATTTGTTTCTAGTTCTTTTCTTGCTATTTAAGCACTTGTGTATTTTCCAGGTTTTCTTTGCTACTAGCAACTAGGAACTCTGGAAGATGACATGGAGATTGTGGTTACCCACAGGATGTCAGGTGGTACCAGAAAACACCCAAAATATTAAAAATGAGTATTGCAATGCAACGATGAGAAAAGCTCTATGTATTTACCTGTATGTTCAGGTTAATTAGTAGTAACTGATGAGCTGTGTTTTTTTACAACATGTTATTTTAAGCCTGGATTCCTGAGACCCATCTTTTCACATCTTTCTTATGTGATTCAGAAAAACTCAGCAAGGATATATGTACTTTGTCTAAAGCTTATTCAGTTCCAGAGCAATCTGCAAATATTTAGCTGATATTTGCACATTCTTATATTGCAGATGATTCCAAAATGCTCTGCTGAAATTTCACCTTTCTTCTTCAAGGAGACCTATAGTCTTGATATTGTGGAAGAACATTTCCAAGTAAATCTCTCTAAAAGTGATTTGAGCTGTTTGTCTCACTCTCTGTAGCTGTTCAAAGTGCAAGAGTTTCATTGCCCTAGGATTCAGCTTCAATCCTTTTTCTCTCTTCTGAAAGCAGTGCCCAACCAGAGTGCCCTCCAAGTTAGTCGTCTTCACTGCGATTGTCAAAACAGTTTCTAACAGCAAAGGAGCTTTCTGATATGCTTTATCTGTCAGAAATCAGACAAACAACCATACCAGTAGTCTCTAGAGAAAAGGAAATGGCTCCAACAGCCATTACTGACACAGTTTTATTTTGACTCCAGCCTACATATTCATTGTTTACCCATGATATTTAAGTTACTATCTTTCCTGTGTTTGTAACCAAAGTGTCTTTCTCATAAATGCAAATTCCTTTCTTACTCTTTTTTCAACTTAAAACACTTCCATGCTGGCAGCATCCCCTTATAAGCGAAGCTTGTCATCAGATTTTACAAAGGCATCTTGATAGGGTAGAGCCTGGGTAGGCAGTAGCACACTGGGCATGCGGTTTTTTTATGCAGGGCTAACCCAAAGTATTTACGTTTGATTTTTTTTTTCCTGGGTGACATGTGAGCTGGTGAAACTGAGAACAAAATAGCTTTTTTTTTTTTTCTCATTCAGAAACGTCTTAAATTCCTGTAGTACTCCAAGTTATTGGTATTCAAACATACAGTGGGCTAATGCAGAAGTTATTTCAATACTAATATTAATACTATAAAAGAAGATCTAAAGGGCTCATCTGCACGATTTATCCATTTGATAAAATCAATAAGCTAAAATGCCCTTCCTGATGGTGGCTAAAAACCACCAACAAGCATGATGTAACACAAGCATGATGGCTGGTGTTACATGAGGCAATTAAGTTCAGCTAATTGCACCCACTTTGAAAGGATTTTTCAATTTTAGTCCATATATTCTGATTTCTTCAGGTCATGCATCATCATTTTCGTTTAAGAAACTTTACTTTTTCAACTATTTTCTTTTCACTCCTGGCTCTTTTGTATTAAAAGCTGGAAATGGGCATTCCCCAATGAATGACAGAACTTGTGTTAATCAATGAATGGAAATTTACTGCAAACTACCCCTGCAGAGTGGCTCAGATTAATTCTTCTCCTTGCATTTTTTTGAGGATTGAAACACTTTTCAGTGTGGAAACAAATAGCAGGAGCAGCCCTTATTTAATTCAAGTAGAGCTTGAGGCTATAGATTCAGGTTTCTAAATGTAGACTTCCAAATGCAAATGCTTATTTTGGATCCAGGAACATCAGTATAACTGAAGAATGAGCAACTTAATCAGATCACCCACTTCTTTTCCTCCTGAGAACACTGTATTTTCTGGTCCCTTTCTGACACAAGAACCCCAGGCTGTACAAGGGAGGTATTGCTTTCATCTCAGGAACTGGACTATACAGAGCTCTCCTTATGAATTCATGATTATGTACAACTGCAGTGGAGAAATAAAACCTAGAGATTCGGTAATGTCAAAAATAAAGTACACCAACATAGCATTTGCTAAGGAATGACAAGCTGTTGGGAAGACTTAATGACAAATTGAAGGAGACAAGGGGAGAGAAAAAAAAATAAAGCAAGACAAAAAATGCAGAATAAATAAAAAGAAAAGCTCAAAATGACATGGAAGTATGGCAAAATTCCTGTTGATTTTGATGTGAGTAGATGGATTTTCCCAGACGCACATGTGGAGGATAACAGTCTTGAAGATAAAAAGGGCAATTCCTTCATAAAAAGGAATTCATAAAATAATAAAAAAAAAGACTGAGATAATTAAGAGAAACGAAGTCCATGCAGGCAGAAAAGCAAGACAGTGTAAGGAAAAGACTGGCTTTCTACTAAAATCTAATACTGATATGTAAAAACCCTATGTTTTCAAAACTGAGAGTTTCTTCTGAATATCACTAAGCAAGTACCATCCTTTTGCCTGATGGTTCGGGAGCTCTCAAATTCAAATCTTTTTTCTTTAGCAGCAAGATGTCCTTTTATTCTATTGCTTTCTGCAGCTGTCAGGTCTTATGAGAGTTCTACTCCTTTACAAAAGATAATCAAAATGACCTGAAAAGAGTGTGGAGTTCTTTTTTGATATAATATCAACAGTAAAAACATATTATTAATAACATTGTTACTAGAGTGACTGACTTTTCAATCTCTGCAGGACGTCATTTTGAGAAACTGAAGGGTAACAAAGATGTTCTGCTGAAAATGCAACATTTCTGTAAATTAACTAATAAATTATTTCCTGCTGTGCCGTTTAAGGCCCACATTGCTATCTGCATAAGCTGTGTCAGACCTTTGATATTTTGTCACTGTGCCCTGTTCCAGCACTGAATTGATTGTTCAGTGGAATTTAATGTTGCTCATTGGCCAGTAGGGCATAATGATTATATAGCTTCCTTAATAGGTATCAAATGTGTTGCTGTAATTAAAATGCGACCTATATAGAAGAGTTTATGAAGATAGGATTTTAAGGTCAAGTAGAATGGCAAAAGCAGTGTCAGAGTCTTTAAAGAAAATATGTAACTGTATTTTATTCCATCGCCAATCTCTGCTCCCATATGTATGGAGTCTGATAATCTGTGGTGATTTTTCTTCATTCAGTTAATGAACCAGACAGTTAGAACAGGTTGTTATGAAAGCATCCTACTTGGACCAGGTGGCTTCCTTCCAGAAGGGTACTGATTCCTACTACCTGCACATAAACTTACCAGAAGAGAAATGTTCCATTAGCCCAGAATTGGCTGATTGTTCGGCAAAACAGATGTGGTAGAAGGCAGCAAGCAGGCTTGAGGCATCATCCTACTCCTTGAGTACCTACATCCTTCAACAGCTTTTGAATCCTGAACCCTGTAAGGTCCCCAAACCTTTATGTTGGACAATGTTGACAGAATCTTGTCCTTACTCTATGTTCTGGAGTTGTCTGCAGAAACTCTTGGAACTTGCCAGACCTGCTCTATCCAGAGCAGGAAGATAGGTCCACAGGATTAATAGGAAATTTTATTTATTTTTTCTTTTTTTTCTGATTTATGTTTGTTTTGTCCCATTAAAAGCAAGAATACTCTGCCTATGCAATGGGATATATTTGTAATCAGTCCCCTACAAACACACATTTGATTTGGTAGTGGAAGAATTTCCCTGTTGTTGACTGGAGAATCTCCATAAAAGTCTACATGACTCTTTTGGCCAGAAGGTTGTAACTAAAGAACACCTACTAAATTCTATGCTGTTGATTCAGATGTAACAGAAGTTTTAAACAGTGGAAGGTTATACTTTAACCACTGGTGCTGTCAGACTCTAGCTATGCTGAAGATAAATGCTTCCAAAAATAAAACCTTTCTTATGGCAAAAGGTAATGCAACAAGAACATCAACAGCTCTGCTGTTCAACAAGCTGGCCAGTGGCAATAAGGAATTGTATCATTGAATTAGATTTGGTATGTACCTTTTGATATTTTGAACGTTGTGGGAAATATCTTTCCCACAAAGAGAATCTTGAACAAAATCACATTGTCCCTTTACAGGCATGCCACACTGAGCATTACATTGCTTCAGGTAGTAACTTAGCAAGATCTGAACTCACTTTGTTTTTTTAACTCTACCAGATGAAAGCAGCCTGGAGTTAAAAGGGAAAATCTTTCCTTTTGATGGAGAATGGAATAGAATTATTTTGATTTAATGAAGAAATTATATTTAATTGCTGTATCGGAGCTTTTTCCTTCTGTGGTGTTAGATACATTGTCTTGAATGCAATTAATTATAATTGAAATAAGGTGCTTTAATTTGAAATGTTACACGAACTTACAACTTAACCAAGCTTTTGAAAGAAAATAAATTAATCCATAAATTTAATAACCCTTGATATGAAGGAATTGGTATTGCAAATTAAAATCCTATGGCCAAAAATTTTTGCTTGGTTAACTTTAGTGTTTTTAAGTAGATAAAACACAACACATAAAAAGTGATGTCCAGATGAAGTTAATGATACCAAAATCTTTAGGTTTCTTACTTCCTTGACGGAAAATGAATGAGTCAATTGGATATTGCTGAATTATTTGAAACAAGTTATTAATGCCGGTTTACAAACCGAAACAGTAAAGCCAAGAGAGACATAGCTAAATTTGTTCGTGATTTGTGGATATTTCTAAATGCTCATGAATCCATTTGAATTGCAAGTTCTTTATTAAGAGTCAAAAAGGAAAAAAAAAAAAAAACAACACCCAACTGATTCATGCAACAATTATTTGCAGCGCTATAATATAAGTGTGGGAAGAATGCTGTTATGAAGGATTTATGATCTTTTTCTATCTTCACCAAGTGAATTCGGTCCAGTTTGTAGTGACAATTTTCCATAAAGATGGACAAGACTGTAATGGACTGTTAATGAATGAAGGCACCAACAGATATGAGCAATGTAAATGAGAAGGAAAATGAGCATTTGCAAGTCAGATCAGTACAGCGCATTGTGAATCTTCCACACTATTGTTCCCTCTCCTGGAAATTACAGTCCCCATCATCAGCACTAGTGATTGTTCTGGAGAACTACAGAGTGAAGCTGCTTGGTTCCAGCATGTTTTCTAACTCTTAACGAAGTACTGTTCCTAGGAGTAGTGAACTTCAGAACAGATTTAAAAGTTATTCTTTTTTTTTTCTTTTTTAATGTGCCTGTGCTTGTACAAGCAGCCTAGAAACTTATTTTTTTTCTTTGAGACCTTGAGCTGAGGTAGCAGCATGGGAGAGCCAGTGTACTACAGCTCTGACTGCTACGCTAAAGCTGCTGCCCTAATGCGACCAGTGGCCCCACTCCTCTGTATTTCACCATGGCTTCATAATCTAACCCTCACCAAAATAATTGTCTTCTTCAGCTGGTCACTTTTTTAGCTCTCTCTGTCTTTCCATGTGTATGTGGGGGCTCTTCAGTCTGAAAATCCAATAAAATATTAAAGAGAGAATTTTTAATTCTCCCCAAAAATGCAATGGTGATGTTATGAAGTAAATGGGTTTCAGATTACGCTATTTGATCATCAATTGTTTGTCATTCAAGGGTTATTTAAGAGTTATGTTACGTTTTTGAAAAGAAGGTATGTGCAGGTGAAGGGAGGAGGCACATACGTTGTGCTGAAGGCCTGTGGAGACTATGTGTAGAAGGTAAAACACAAGATGTAGTTACCAGTGCTGGATGGAAAACGACATTTATCTTTTATAAAATGAAGTAATCAATGTTTTGAATTCTTTTTGCCTTATGTTTTCATAGAACCACTGAATGACTGAGGTTAGAGGTCACCAGAGAACCCCTATGTTCTTTTCTGTGAAGCTGTTTTCCAGCTGTGTGGAAAACAGCACATTTTTCACAAATCCAAGTCTTCCCTAGTAAAAAAAACTTGCCTGGAAATTGTTGACAGCCCCAGTACCTCTTGCTCCCAGTGAGTGTACTCTCTTTGAAATAAAGCTAAGCAGTTGTCTGTGACAGCAGGGCAGAAGATTGCAGAGCGCTTTGGGGTCTCTATCCAATAAATTTCTACCAAAATAACACATAAAATAAATAAATACTTATTTGCCTGCTGATTAATTGTTGGAGCATTTTTTTCTACTGAGTGGGACTTCCTCTTCTTTGTCTGGGAGCATCACTGAGCTCTCAGGCTGAACACAGCTTTACTTTTGCTTGTTGCAGCTGATACTCAGCAGTCAGAATGTCCTCCTGACTATATCGCCTCTTGCCAGTCCTTCAGAGTATGGGGCTTCATCGCCATGCTCCAATGTGTGAAACAGCGTGTGCTGTTGGCACCTAACAAACTGTATCAAGGCCCACATCTTCCAATATATTTAATCACCTGACCCAGCTTTCAAGTTCGTCTCTGGATTCTTACCTGTCCTCTTGAATTGTTTTACTACAAAACTCTTTCCAAAGGGAAGCAAGAACTGCTGCCTACCCTGCTACCCCATTCTTCGTTGTCCTTGACCACCAGATATTGAACTGCATTCATCAGAGGGTTTACATGCATCAAAGCAAAGTTCTTGCACAATAATAGAAAACCATTCAGTGAGAGCAAAATAAAGGAACCCTAAAGAATTTAATAAAGAACACAAAGTGACAGTTTGCAGTTTGCAGTTCCAAGGGAAAAATCCTGGATCCTATGTCTTAAGAGGTAAGGGGAGCTACAGTTTGTATCAGCTTATTCTAATTGTATTTTGGAAAAACTCTGAAATCAGCTTCTAGGTGCTTTTTCAAACACAGAGAATTTCAGAGTCCTTTTGTTCAACCACCAGGCTCATGTGCAAAATATTCCCTCCCAACACATCTTTCTTGGAGGCAAAATTCACATTTGTCTTGCCTCACCCCCAAACAAACTCTTTCGTATGAGTCATAAACTGTGGAACTATTGACCTTCATTGAAAAGCACATCTAAACTGACACTTAACTCTGATTTTTTTATGCAGCACATGAGGCTGTGTGCGATACTGACTCATTTGGATAGCACCTTGTAGCCTGGAGGCTTTAAAATCTTTTATTTACACAATGTCTCCTTTATTCTTTAATAATTACACTTTCCCCACCACTGCTATGATCTTCTTTGGCATAGAAAATATTCAGCAGCTGTTTATCAGCCTACAGAAATGCTGTGTAACAAGAAATAAAAAGAGATTATGTGTCTTATTGAAACCATCGAATAAATCAAGAATAAACACCACTGGGCAGAAAAAAATAAAATGAAAGCAATCACTAGTCTTCCAGCCTTCATTTGTGCCATCCTGTCAGTCACCTGTAGATCCAGAATCAGATACAAAGAAAGCAGTCATTAGTTTTCCAGCTATGATTTGTACATCTTACTAGTCACCAGTGAGCACGGAGCACTACGGCTCAGAAACCAGCCTGGGCAATCTCTGCAGGGAACGTTATTATGTAACCTGAAAAAAAACCAAGAACATAAGACAGGATTTTGAGAAATGATACATTCTTTGGCTGTTGAGTAAAATATATTTTTAGAAGAGGTAGGGCCTGTGTTTTTTTTTCAAAAGCAGGAATCTATGAGGGAATACTAATTTGTGAGACCTTTTTTTGCTCCCTACAACTACCAGAAAGGAGGTTTTGGCAAAAACCAAGAAGAGGGGAAATCCTCTTCTCCCACGTAACTAGTGACAGGACAAGAAGAGGGAATGGCCTCAAGTTTTGCCAGGGGAGATTCAGGATGGATGTTAGGAAAAATTTCTTCTCTGAAAGAAAGGTCAGCACTGGAATGGGCTGCCTGGGGAAGTGGTTGAGTCACCGTCCCTGGAGGTGTTCAAGGAACATTTAGATGTACTGAGTGGGGAAATATTGAAGGTAGGTGGACAGTTGGACTGAATGATCTTGGAGGTTTTATCCAACCTTGGTAATTCTATGATTCTATGATTACACCACCCTGGACAGTCACAGAATATTTTCTAAAATAGTCTGACTAGTATACTTGTTTGAGTTTGATTAGGATACCAGCACAGAGTTATTAAAACTGTATTAACAGAGCTGCTAGATGCGCTTATCATTGCTTACATGTGTGGGATTACCTCGGATCTGTAAAGGTAGATCAACTGTTTGACTATTTGTAGAACAATAGAGGAAACACTGCTGGTATCATATAGCTGAAGAATAAAACATAGAGAACTCAATGTAATTGTAGTTGTTTAAATTATAGTTCCAACAAACTGTGAGAGACTGAAGTTACAAAATATAAAATTAAAAATAAAATTAAACCTGATGTAGATAAGAGAAATTTTAATAAAAATATTAAATTTGTCAAAATACAGTGTGAGTAAACACTTTGAAAGCCAATTCAAATGAACTTGCCTTGAAATACAGAAAAGAATGAACATTAACTGAGCAGCAATTGGGATAACAGACTTTGTGAATTTATCTGTTCAGAAAGAATGAAGCATTTGGAACGAAGTACATTGCCATTTATCATTATCAGCTGTAAATAAAATTGGGGCAGCTCAACACTTTGCTCTGAAACTGTGAAAGCTGTGTCATCAGGTATTTGGGCTAACGCAACAGAGGGCCTTAATGTTCACTGACAAGAAAGCTTTGGAGTATATAATGCCGTCCCTTGTCAAAATGTTAAGTTATTAAACATGACAGTAGAATATGTATATGGGGGAGATAGCCTCAGTGATAGATTTTACATCTTTTTAAACAGTTAATCCTTTGCTAAGGTCTTCATGTGCTCTTGTTGTCACTGATACACATCACTGATTTTGTTTACAGATTGTGAATCTATCAAACATGTACAACTCACTGCAAGAGAATGATAGCATATCTAAAGTCTAAGGCTGCCAGATACATTTAGCTGCTACAGAACTACAATGTGTAAATTATTTAGGTTATCCAGACTGAGGTTTTGTGTTCAGCAGAGAAGCTCAGTGTTGAAGAAGAAGAGTGGCTGCTCTCATCTATATGGCAGAGACTTGCAGGAGGGCAGGTTGGCTTCTGTGAGTCTACAGCCTGCAGACTACAGGCTGTTCAGCTGGCTTCTCTTTTCTAATTTTTTTTCTATTAAAAGCTTTTCTGTCTTTCTTGCTTGTCAGCCTCTTCTGTAAAGAACAGCATTCAGGATCAACTACATAGACTGATATAGAAAGAGAACTGTGCATTCATTTCAGCATGTGGCCTTGAAGATTATTAAGGATGAGATGTCTGAAAGAGAGATGTTTAGTCATGTCAGTCATCAGGATTCCCTCTACAGACAAGAGAAAGCATTCACACCTCTGGAGAGTGATGCAGATTATTTAAAGATATGCATTTAATGTTGTTAGGCTGAATTCCCCTTTAAGTTGTATGACTTTCCTCCAGCAACTATAGAGCTGACCAGACCATTACCTTTCATTTACAGTCTGAGCTTGTGATGGCTAAAAATAATTCTGCAACTGAAATGAGATATTTTCCATGTTGAGAGGCCCAAATTACTCTTTTAAAGTTCTTTCCTGGCAAAAAGTGCAGCCTAGACAACCAGGGGGATGTGAAGGCTTTGGCAGCTGGGTGCTGCTAGGCTCCCCTGCGAGGTGGGGGCAGCCCCATGCTGGACACAGGCAGCTCCAGCACCTCCAGCAGGCACATTTAAGGACCCTGGCTGTGCACAGTTGCTTTGGAAAGTACAGAAAAATTCCAAACGAGGGTTCTAACGCACAGGACATGCACTTAGTGAGAGGGTTCAGATAATGACTCAGAATTTCCTTTCTTTTCCTTTGAGACCCTATTCCAGATAACTCAGGAGGGAAGATCAAAATAGTCTCTCAGAAGGTGAAACGGCATTAGCGATACCAAAATATTTCCAGATAGATGTGTGGAATATGTGCAAACTCATGCTAATATATGCACAAAGCTAAGTGGCTGTCAGATTTGCACAGAACTTGTGAGCTGAGTAATTGAATTGGGAATGTATTTTCCCTTCAAAATTCTATTCTTTTTCAATGTTTCATTTGCTCTGTAGTAAAAGAATAACATCCGCAATTCTGAAAACTGTATTGACTTAGCTGGATTGTTTGGTTTTGGTTTGAGGAAACAAAATATTTCATTTCAAATCTCACCTTTTCATGAAAGCATGATTATATTAATTTTGCCTTTAAAACAGCTTTTCAAAATTGTTTTTCCAAAATGTTTAAAGTAGGCTTTTCTGTATCATGGCATTTTCCTCCTAAATGAAAAGCTGTCAATACTGACACATACCAAAAGCATTTCATTGTGGGTGTGAATGCTACTCAACCAAGAAAGAATTCTGACTAGAAAAATCTGACTAAAATATTCTGACTGGCAGACCTATTATCTCAGACCAACCCGTTCTCTGTCTCTTCCTGCCTTTGGTGATGGAGCAGGTTTTCCATTCGGAGACAGATGCAGTAACCTTCTGGGCTGGTGTCACAGCTGTCACCTTCTCTGTAGTCACTATGGTTACATGGCAAAAGCAGCACTCGTCCTTCGTGCTCTCTATTCAGCTGTCCCTATTCCACTTCCTACCAGGACTGCATTCACCATACTGACAGGGCTGTTTTGCTCGTGAGCTCCCTCATCCTTTTCTCACTGGAGGTGAGCAAAATCCCTTGCTCTGCCTTGCTTTTATGCATTAACCCTCGTATGTGGTTCTAAAACAGCAATGTCTTGCAGAAGCCATGCACTGCTAGCCAGCAGGAGGAAAGCATGTATTTAGTGTATGGAATTGTATGGGGTCTTGCAAATGTTGTCTGAAAGCATAATTTTCAAAGCCTCTTATTCATCAAATGAGGTGTAGTTGTAACTGGGTACTCCAGGGAGCATTAGTCAGTTTTGCAGGCATTGGGGTAGAGTAAAATGGACAGTTGTCCATATCCAGAGGATACGCAAGACAACTGCATCAGATCCATCTCAGTAACTTGCTTCAAAGGTAAATAAAACTGAACTCTGCAAACTTGAACGATCTTTTTGGTGGCTCTTTCACATTTCTGCTTTCACTTTTCCACCTTTGTTTTGGGCCAGGACCAACAGAGCTATTCCGAAGTGCCGCAGCAGGCATATGGTGCGTGTGCTGTTTGCATCATTAACCACACAGGAGGCAGGGAACGGAGCGTCAGCTTGGAAACATTGCAGGAATGGGATTTCTGTTACTTGAAGTGCAGTTCATGACTCAGACTGTGAATATGCCTCCTTGCCAATTAGTATCTGGACAGAGAAATTGAATATTATAAGGCTGGAGCATCACTTTGACACACATTACCCGCTGATTCTCAACACGACTGGTTATATTTTCCCTCATTAGACGTACCTATTCACAAAAACAATCATGCATGCTAAGTGCTTCTAACTGCTGTTTTAAGTGGTGCCTGTCATTGCAGAGCTGACACATTGCATACACCCTGCCAACTTGTTGACAAAAAGTGGGAAACATGTAATTTAATACAGCTGTTTTACTGCAAAAAGTATCAACAACACTTCAGCCTTTTTATTCCAGTCCTATCAATCAAAAATATCCACTCCACCAGACAAGTTAACATGCCCTGAAAGAATGCCTGTTTTTGACAGGCATTCAGAACATAGTGTGACACTTTTTCATTTTTATTCCCCATTCCTTTAGCCTATTTGTACGTCTGTTTGTTCAGAGGACAACTGCTCTCCTCATTGGATCCAATGATGAATTTGGAGAAAGATGTGGGCACATCCCTAGAACCCTGCAATCTTTGCAAAGATTGTAAATGAATAATTTCAGCTGCGCAGATCACCGTGCTTGTATGGAGTCAATTTTCTTTCCACTGTGAACATGTCAGATAGATACAGCTCTCATATTGCCTTTTAGAAATGTGACCCTTCTCTGCAAATAAGATCAGGCTTCCTTGAAGATGAGATCAGGTTAACTAGTATCTCTTGGATCATTACCCGAACCTGTCTCTCTATTTTGTTTTCTGTTATGTATTTCATTCACTAACTTCTTGTGCTTGCTTAGCATTGCTGAAAGTTATATGGAACTCTAGTTATACTAAACCCTTTACTTTTAGTGAAACTTAATAAGATGTAGTCTTCATAGCAAATTCTGACTCCTCTCTACTTTTTGGCTACTTTCCCTCTCCCATCATATTGTTAACAATCCTGATCTGTTTGTCACAGTTTCATCCCCTATATTATTTATAATAGTCCTGAAGCTGTGAACTAACTTGAATCAGCATGGATGTTAAAATTCCTTGTCCTGAAAAGGAAACTGCTATGAAAATATATGTTACCAGGACCTACAGGAGTTTATTTATTTATCTTTTTTGCAAGACTTATATTTTTACTTTATAGTTCATTTTTAATCTTTCCTTTTTACATATTTAAAATAGGAGAAAAATTCTGTCTGCAGACTGCCTGAAGACGTTTTGAGTTTCCAGCCTGTGAGATCTCTGTAGCATTAATTCCTGAATTCATAATATCTTAATGTAATATGGAAAATCTTGACTAGACTCTCAGCAGGTGAGTAATGCTTTTATGAGACTTTAAATCCAATTTCTAATTTATGTAGATGTTTCAAAAAAAAAAAAAAAAAAGAACCATGTAAGGAGTCAGCTAGATTTTGACCTTGCTTATACAGTAAGTCTGTAACCATAGGGAATCTGAGATCTTTCTGGTGAGCAGGAAGATTTATTATCTGTTCAGTGAGAATTCATAGGCTGAGATCCTTCTGCCAATAAATCTTGATATTCATCTGGCCTAATGCTCTGTGAAGTTAAAGCAGAAAATTCTTAAGGCAAAAAAAAAAAAAAAGACGGTTTGCCTCACTGTAAGTGATACAGGATGAAGTAATTCATAAGGAGAAAGAAGCCATTCTGCTTCCTGCTTTTTTCATGGGTTGTGTGTCAAAGAAATGATGTAGCATTGTGCCTCCATACAAGGTGTGTTTTGTTTGCAAGTCAACACATTTTACATTATACAGAGCTTCCTGATGTGAAATTTACCATTTCAGCCATGCGTTTCACCACTGAAAAAAAAAAAAAAAGAGAGCTAAAAATGTGGCCATAGTTATGCACAGAAAGCTGGTGAGGGCCAAATGTACTTGGCCAAAAAGTGGCTGGGGAAGAGTCCAAGAGAATCTCAGGACCACACAGCTCTGGTCAGAACAAGGAACCAGAAGCCTGTCATAAAAAGGCTATATCTGAAAAAGACAAATATGAGACAAAGATGCAACTGGCACCAGAAACCATGGCAACAGGTGGGTGCGTAATTGAAAGAGCAGAAAATTCAGGAGCAGAGGTTAAGACTGAAATATATTAATCTTTTCCCTACGATCTCTCTGCGGTCTGGGGAATTGTCTTTTTGCAAGCTGCAAGATTTCACACTGCATAATATTTTAAGAATGTGTTCATTTCTCTGAAATATCTTAGGTGCGTACTCGTGAGCCAAGTATCTGCATGAAATAACTGCGTGGTGGTGAAGATGCGCAAACAGGACTACTGTGCCCCAAATGTGCTGTACAAAATTCCTGCCTAGTAAATCCTAATGCGAGATCTGATCCTGAAGTCAGGATTCAGAAAGATATGGGCAAATTCCAGCATCATGCTGACAAGGCTGAACAAGATGGACCTGCTGAGAGCAGAGAATGGGGAAAGAGCTTATGTTGTTTGTGGGGGTTCCCTGTGTGTTACACTGTGCACAGAAATCTCCATGGTTTAGTAAATCACAAATTTCCTCCAGCTGCTTTTGCAAAAGATGTCTCTCAGTTTAAAAAGGACAGGTCCTTGTAATTAAGAGCATTATTCTTTCACTCACCCTCATGCCTTTGGCATCTTTCTTTCAAAATTCTGGCATTTGTTTGGCAGAATTTCCAAATACATTCCAGCCTGGCAACAGTGGCTGGCTTCTCAGTGACTAATGAGGTTCTCTTCTAGGATCTGACAGCACCGTCTCCATCAGCAGAGGGGGACTTGGCCAGGCTGAGGTGTGACAGGGCATGTGGTGGCCTGAGTCCTGCATAGGTTGGTTTCTATGCACCAAAAAGAGATTTCAGGAGCAGTTGCCAAATGGTGGAAGCTAAAATGCCTGCCTGAGACTTCCCAAGTGTAAGGAAATTGATTCTTAATCATGCACTTAATTCCACTCATCATCATCATTATTCCAGCAAGGCAAAATTATCATGTTTTAATTTATGAAGCTGTGCATAACATTTGTCAGTGTCTTGTTACCTTTTACTCTCAGAAATACAACACAACTTCCTTATCTGGTGGAAATATTTAGATGTCATATTGCACATCTGAATTAGTCACACGATCCTTAAGCTTTTTATTAGCATCAATGCTCTCTCTTGGAAATTTCTGTGTAAGAATGATGAGAGGTGTTTCTCGAAGCATCCAAACACCAAAGTGTTTGATCTCTGGTTTGTCTGCTTCTGGAAGGTTTCAAGTCACAATAGTTCAAAGACAGCGAGACAAAGTCAGTTTACGTAATTGCACTTTTTTTTTTTTCTAAATCCCACTAAATTTGAGTCAAAAGATAAGTGTTTAAGAACTTGTTTGATTCCTTATATTAGTTTAAAATTAAAGACTGCTGGTTGAAAAATCCAAACAATATTAGCCTTTTTTTTTTTTTTAAACCGTCTGGCTAATCATACACTTGAAATAGAAAATAAAGAACATTTTACTGGCTTTCTTTTTCTAGTAATATTCATGTTGATGGGTATCCTAATGAATTCACTTGCGTTAGGAGAGTCAGAATGTAATCTGTTTTGCTAAAAAGTGCATTTTGACATTTAAACTTTCCTATTAGTATTCTTTTTCCATTCCACAGATGTTCCTAAAGATCCCAGTTACTCCATCAGCAAAGCCACATTCACCCTAGAGCAGGAACTGATATCCTGTTACTCGCCTACTATCACTTCAGAGCATTGCTGTCCTCCAGAGTATCCAAACATATTCAGAACTGAGTGGCTTAAAATTCAGCGCGATATGGATGCTTACAGATAATTTCAAATTTTTTAGATTTTGCTGTGTCTGTTGGGAGATGAGTACGCTTGTAGACCTGTCTTTGTTTTTTCGACTCTGAAGAAATCTGTTTGGAATTTTTTGAGTGAGTTACCATTCTTCATCAGTGTATATGTTCATTCCTGAAGGTTTTTGTTGTGTAACTATCTGTCCATCTGACCTAGCTTTTGATATTTACACTAGATATCCTTTCTTTCATCTTTCTGCTGATGGCAGAGATACATGTCTATTAAAAAAAATGCTTTCTTTTACCATTTAATTATCTTTAAATTTCTGCTATGATCATCAATTCTACCATTGACTGCCTCCTCCAAGGGTCACCAAGAAAACAAAATGTTCCAGTTCATTGTCTTTTCTCTAAAAATAACAACAGGAAAAAGCGTGAAAGGCATGTCCTAAAGATTTTAAGGACTCCTGTTCTACCTGCAATGTAATTGAAATTCTGTCGTGGGACATGTGGAAACTAAGTTTGGGCCCCTCACTGCAAGAAAGACATCGAGGCCCTGGAACGTGTTCATAGAAGGGCAACAAAGCTGGTGAGGGGTCTGGAGCACAAGGCTTATGAGGAGTGGCAGAGAGTACTGGGATTTCTTAGTCTGGAGAAAAGGAGGCTCAGGGGAGACTTAATTGTTCTCTACAACTACTGGAAAGGAGGCTGTGGTGAGGTGGGGGTCAGCCTCTTCTCCCTCATGACTAGTGATAGGATGAGAGGGAATGGCTTCATGTTGCACCAGGGGTGGTTCAGGTTGCATATCAGGAAAAATTTCTTCTCTGAAAGAGTGACCAGGCACTCAATGGCCTTTATTCTGTCTGGATCTTTTGATAAAAAACAAGGTAAAATACTGACTCCTTTTGAAATCATTGGCAGTTTCTCCATAAATGTAACTGATCCTAGGAGTTCATTCAGTGGGAAACCCAATGCTGGGAATTTCACCTTGTGTCTTCAGATCTCTGAACTGATCCAAGCTAGGAGTCAGTCAGGGCCACTTTATTCATTTCAGTGATTTAAAGTATTTTACTACTTAACAACAACAAACAGCGTCACAAGTTTTGTACAATAAATACATCGATTTCTTAAAGCAATGATTGCAACTGTAATAGAAGGAGGTGGCTTCCTGTCCATCTACAAAATATTTATCTTAGCTCATGCAACCTGAATTCTTAATCAGAACCACTAATCTGGTCTTCTCCTGACTCACCTGTGTCATTATCTTGGTCTCATAGAGTCCTGGTGTCCAAGACACATGGGTGCCAACAGGCAGTGCATGACCATGGGGACATACCCCTTGGTGGTACCCCAAGGACACAGCATGGGGAGTCCCTGAAGGTATTCTCTGAGGCTGTGCACCCCACAGGCCACCGAGGGCCACCTGGGACTATGGCCACCAGAGGGTTTTTATGAGATGGAGGGTTGGTAGCTGGCAGTGCCTTCTGGGAAGGCTTTCTGCCATCAGATGTTGGCAAAACACATGCACAGTGTCTGAATAATTCATAAAACCTACTATAACTGATCAGGTGACCAGTCAAATGCCAAAACAGAAACAACTCTAAAAATTGGGAGAAAAAAAGCTTAAAATAGAAAGTATGAATACATGTCTGCATATAGCTAGACAGATGGCATCTTTTTAAGCAGGACTTATCCATATGGCAAGCCTGTAGATTGAATCTGAACACTGCACTGGATCCCAGTGGAACAAAACCTGGATTTTTTGACTCAGAAAGTATATGCTATGTATCTTACTTATGCTTCAGATGACAACATAAGCAATTTTATGCTATCAGTTTCTGGTAGTAGATGAACACAATGAGAGAGAGAGGAAGAGAGGTAAAGAAATATGAACTTACCAGGGGAGAAAAGAAGCTCTTTGAGGGAGGATTTGAATAAATAGAAAAGAACAATAGAAAAAGAAAGCCATTCAGTAACTACATAAACAACTTTAATAAACAGCAAAATTTTATAGTTGATTAAGAGAAAATTGTAATTACTGTATCTGCCAGCTATCCAGCAATAGCTTGTTAACTGAAGAGATCTGTTCCTTTTGCTCTCCAGTCTGTTGTAGCACTGACAGACAACAGAGTCCTGCAGTACTAATACATCTGACTTGATCAGGATGAAGGCAGCTGAGGACAAAAAATTTCTGTAGCAAGGTACATAGACCATCCATATACAGAAGATTTCCAAACTACAATAAGCACATCCCTCTCACCTTTTTATTCCTTATATGCACTTAAGCATTCAGCTCATGTGTTGGTTATTGGTCCTGAGCTGAGATATTCCCAGCTGAGATATTCCAGGCATAAAGGAAAGGTTGTAGTTGAGAATGTATTACCTGCCATTGCACAGGGAGTGCACTCCTCAACCAGAAGCAACCCTGCCTGGCTGTCTGACACTGCTGGAGAACTGGGAAGAAGCCAATTTAACACATGAAGAAAACTCAGAAAAAAATTACACTATTAATTTCAAACCAGAAAACCTCTCTATCCTTTGAAATAAAGAGTAGTGAAGCTATGAGTCTTGAAAATAAAGTATATCAATATGAAATATCTTTATTTTATTGAAAATTTTATTGCAAAACGTTTCTGACAAGTTCAGTGAATCTCATTTTCCTATTGTCACATCAAGTGCTGACATACACTTCCCATTCTTTTAAATACAAAAAAAATCCACCACCAACAAAACAGTAGTTAAAAAAAAATGTCCTGTTTAAATATCTCTTACCTAAATAAGCATATGTATCTGTATTTTTGTGGAATGGTCAACTACATATAAATAGCATTCTTATTAACATTGGTTTGGATAACCATTTTTCAATTCAGTTTTACGGTCTCTTGATGATATCTCATACAGACAATGCCGTCTTTGGAATCAAGGCAAGACAAAATGTTGCGTTTAACATTACTGAACTTCTCAGGATAAAAAACTTATCAGTGCTCACCTGCAAAAACATAGGAAAGCTGATGATAGGATAAACAGATGTACTTTTACTTATGTTATATACCATAACTGGCTGAACCGGTTAAAATGAGACTCAGACACAAAAGAAATTGAGAACCAACTGAAATTTCTGGTCAGACTTAATTTTCTGCTTTCAAATGAATGTGATGCCAGAGAATTTTTCTCTTTACTTTAAACCATGCCGTGATGGAAAAAGACCTGATTCACAGATAGCCATACACTGTACACTGTATTGCAGAATTCACTGGGACTTTGAGGGCAATAAGACTGGTTTATGCTGACCATGGTACAAAATAATAATGGAGATCGGCCTACAAAACATTATTACATTATTTCTGATTCCCTGTTTCCAAGTCCTACACAAGACATAGCATACATACAGAGGACAAGATTTCAGAATTTTGCCATATGTGTATCAAATTGCACAAAGTCAACTGAACAGATTCCTTCTATCCCAATTTTTATAATTCTTCACAAATATTTCACTTTTGTTTTGGGGTAATTTTGTGTTCTGTGGCAAGAATGGGTTTTTTTGCTAAATATATTTACCTATATTTATGACTACTAACTACCCCAGTCTCTACACTAATCCCTGTTTTCTAGACACAGAAAACATCTTCGACCTTTTTGTCTGGAAGATGAAGCTCAGGAAAGCGTTCACTTCTTGAGCACAAGGAAGGTTGAGAACTGGCAGCTCGTCCCTACCCTCATTTAATATCTATAGGAGGATGTAAACTTAGGAATGTATATCATACTGGTGAGTCATGCTAATTAGCAGATATTTAGCCAGGCTCATTTGTTTAACCTTAATGCTTGTCACTTGCCATGCAGCAAACTCCACTCCTCCAAGGGATTTGACATCATGGAAGTAATTATTCCAAAATGGTTCTGATAGATTAAAAAAAAAAAAAGAAGAAGCAATTTGGCCCTAAAAACAACATTCTTTAATGAGAATGTTTCTGGGTCTGCAAATCCATAGACATGTTTTATTTATAGCCTGGCCTATGATTCATCATTAGAGTTTCTTTCAGATTTTGGAAGAAAAATTGTTCTTCCATGCAGGAGTGTTTTTAGATAACCACAGCTGCTCCTCACTAGCTGCTGTTTCAATAGCAAAAAGCCTAACACTAGCATTCTTATGCATCTTCATTCCTATCTGCTCACATTCAATCCCTTTTCACCAAACACAATCAATCCCATTGTAAAGGCTCCAGGCAACAGCCACTGCAGCCGCAATTTGGCTTGTCAGCAAACCATCCCTTTTTCGTTCCAAGAAGGAGCAGCTGATGGGATGAAACTTTGCCTCTGGCTGTAAGATTTTGAAAGGATGGTGCTGCCCCATCCCTGCTCTCATCTTCTCCTGAAAAACACTGCCTGTGCCCAAACTGCTCTGAAACATTTTGAGGCAACTGGGAGAAGTTCTACTCCGAGGAAAGCAAAGGAAGGCAGGGTGCTACGCAGCTCTTCTGCTGCTCTGGCATCAAGGGGTACAATCTGAGTGGCTTTCTATACTGCTTGTTGGGTTATAGAAGGAGGAATAACTTGATGTGGCTCAAGAAAACTATTTTGGAGGCTTGAGAGTTGCAGTTTCCATTTCTACTCTCTTTTAAAAGCTTTCTCTGCAAAGAGGCAGGTTTATAGGTTGTTTAAGAAGCAAAGCTAAAGGTAAACTTCTCTTGTCCTCAACTATATAATAGTCCTGTCTGCACATACATACATCTCTATGTACCTAGTGAAGGGTTTTTCCACTAGTAAGACAAATCCCTATTAAGCCCTCCAGGCTGCGTGGTGACTGCTTAGAAGTGGATTTCCTCTAAGCTTTCAGAAATCATGCCACTTCATTGTTTTCCTCATGTTTGCTCCTTCAGTGCCTGATCAGATGTGAATCGACAGAGATCAGATGCCGTGCCTGGGTTAAAGATCAACTCACTGAGCTGGGCATCTCTTGTTCAGTGCCTCTATCGACAACACCGGAGAAATGAGACTACAACTTCACGCACATACTTGGCATAGCGATACAAAATGGAGTTGTTTTGTTGTCTCACCTTCCTTCAGCTAAGTGCTGCAGATGAGAATAACTTAAACTTTGATTGCCTCCTTGGCTGGTTCTGCCTGCAGTTGTGCCCACTGATGGAAATGTAGGGGTAGATGAGCAGCAGAGCAGCACCTGCTGCTCTTGCAGTGCTTTGTGAGCTGAAAACTACTGAGGCTTTGTGGCTGTAATCAACATGTCTGGGGAACCCATAGTCTGAGTGCGCAATCTTGGCCTGAGGTTGAGGAAATGAATGCTTTTGTCACTTATTCTGCTGCCTGGCAGCTTGGAGAATGCAGATATGCTGCAGGGAGTAGCTGAGTGGGTGACTTTTGATTCTCTGTAAATAGAAAAAGAAAAATAGAGGTCTTTCAGCAGTCCCAGAGCTCCAGCATAAGGTTTCTGCAGGTCTGCTCTCAATTTCAGTCCTGTGAGCAGTCAGAAGTCTTGTCCTGTTACATTCCCTCTTCAGCAGTATGGTGATCATTTGACCTGCAGTGCAAACTATCTCATGCTGTGTGTGTAATCTGTCTAGTTCCCATAAATAATAACATTCATACCTATTAAAGTAGGGCAGCTCTCTGTGAATTCTGATTTTTTTCATTAAAAGCTACGTGATCATATATATTCCACTAAGTACATATTTAAAAACAACCACAAAAAACAGTCCTCCAAACTTCTTTCCATGAGAAAAGGAATAATAAAATAACTACTCTTATTGAGATATGTTTTCTACTTTTGGTGGATGTGTCAGGGAAAGAGTTGTGTGCCCCTTCGTAATTGTTTTGCATGGTCCCCATGCTAAATATCAGCATAATGCCTATACTTCTTCCAGTTTGGTTTCAGCATAAACAGCTTTTGCGTAACTTTAGTTCCTGTGCCAAACTTTTATCAAAATTACCTCTTAAATATGCTAAGCAGACAGGTTAAAGCTCTCTATATTTGTTAAACAAATTAGTGTCAGAGATCCCAAACAATTCTAAAGCAGAAAACATGAGAAAGGCAGTGATGGAGACAACCAACTGGAAAGATGCAACGAAAAGCATTTGTAGATGAAAAATCATAGAGTTGCTAATAAATTCTCAGTTTCCCCCCAGCAAACCTCCATATGGAGGAATTAACTTTGCTCTGAGTTATAACTTCTCTCTGACTGCCCCCTACAGAAAATAAATTAACAATTTTTTTAAAAGATGGCCTTGGAAATGTGGACTTGGTGATTGGAGTGCCTGCAGAACTACAAAGCATCCTGGACCTCTGCTTAGTTTAGGTAAGAATCTGTACATATTTGGATGCATAACTGAAATATATATTTACTTGATTCATCCTGTCTATGCTTGTCTTCTTTTCTGTCTTGCAAGAAAGCTCTTAGGCTCTACTGCTTCTTCCAGTGGGCAGCCAAAGCTCTTATTGCAGAGCCCACTTCCCTCAATTTCCATCTCACCTCCAGCCATGGCTGCCTCTTGCCTCCCGAATATGTGCATCACTTTCATACTACTGTGTGACCAAGTACATATCCAGGGCTCCACAGAAGGTTCTGATCAGCAATCCATTTAAAAAGATGCCCAGGGGTTTACAGCCAGGGTAGTTAATTCCTGAAAACTTACAACTTCTAAAGAAAACAAGGGAGTGTAGTTTTCATGTTCTTCATATAAGGAAATCCTATCGTAATTTTAGATGTAGATGAATAAGAGGAATGATGAAATAGGAATCAGTTATATGAAGAAATGGAAGTGTACTGGAGAGAGAGGAAGGAAGCAAAAGGAGCTAGAAGGATATGTCAAACATTGACAAAATAAAAAAAAGAAAAAGGAAAGAAAAAAATAAAAAGAAGCAACAGTCTCTGCAAGTGAAATAGCAAATTTATAAGAGGAAGAAAGAGCAAAGGAAAAACTACTGTCTTGGGGGCTGCTTGTAGTCATCTCTCTTTTGGAGGTGAGGCAACTCAGCCTTCCCCAGCAGAGCAGAGAGCAGCTATGGGCACCCCTCTCCCCTTCAGCTGATGGGTGTGCTAGGTTTGAGTGCCCATGATAATAAACTTAGGCTGAGCTGCCTGACTTGTCACTAAAGCAGATACAGTCCATGCATGCAATAATTAAGGCAAAAGTGGCCTGTGCACATGGTCAGTGGAACAGAGTGGATCCGTGCACAGTCACTAGGGCACATAGGGTCCATGCACTCAGTCCAATCGGCCAGCACTGTGGAGACCCGCAGCAGAGGACTGAACCAGTGATGCATTTATGCACTGTCATAGCTCCCTTCCAACAGTAAAAATAGCTCAGAGGTTTTTGAGGGTGTCATGTGTCTGTCTGGTCAGATTGTATGTTCTGGCCACATAAACAAGGGGTTTCTTCACTGGGACAACTTTTCAGGAAGCTACCAAATGTTTTATTAATATATTAAGAAAATAAAAATCAAGAGAAAGTGGATTTTTGTCCACTGTTTATGAAGCATGGACAAATCAAATGAAAACTGCACTGTTACACAGCTGATGCATTTAACGAAGGATATCCTTGTTCCAGGATCTTTATATCAAATCTCTGTGAAGCTACAGGGATGAAGAAGAAGACATCAACAATTTGACTTGATTTCCATGTTAAAATATTATCCAAGATATAATACAGAGAATTTACCCTATGAAAATTAAAAAATAAAATAATAAGAATTAGACAAACCATATGCATCACAGTATGATTGCTATCATACCTTCTAGGAAAAATATCATAGTGATATATTTCCTTTTTGAAACCTAGTGGACATGCATCCATTGCTTTGAGACCTAGACAAACTTTTATACTGCAGAAAATAAAACTTTTTGAAATTAAACCTTATGAAATAAAGCCTTTGCAAGACTTTTGTTTTCTTACCTTAGCCTGTTATATATGGTTGAAGCTAATTCTAAAGCACTGGTTTGGATGTTACAGCTATTTGTAAAGATATATTTGAAGAAAATATTTTGACTAAAAAGGTGGTCTCTTCATTTATTCATAATGCTCTTATATGATAGATTTATAATGATTTTCCACAAATTTTTGCTGAATGTAATGGAAAACGAATGAGGCCAAAATTTTCAAGTGTGAATGTCTAAAATTAGGTTCCCAACTCCATATTTACATAGCTAAGTAGCCAGACTATTAGAGCTGCTGAGCAATCCCTGCTACCACTGAAGTCAGTAGGAATTTTGGGTAAATACCAGAATGTTTATTTAGGCTCACTGTCATGTAAAGACTAAATAGTGATTGGGACAGTTTAGCCAGTGTTATTAATAAATGTTATTGTGGTAGGACTGGGATCTACTGAATTGCGTAACAGATACCCACTGATTTTCAACAAGGCCAGATTTCACTCAGGCTGACGTAGGCACAAACAGTACCTGAGCTAACTCACCTCTTACCTTAAACCATACAAAAACATCCCCATGTCACTTTTGAATAGCATTGCAATTGGTCACCTAGAAAAAACATTATACCACTCACAGTATTATCTAAAAGCTACATAAGCTTAATTTAACCCTTTGAGGCCTTTCCTTCTCTGTCAAAGACAAGGTGCAAGTCTCACCTACCTATCCCCTGTTCTTGATGCCTGTCCTCAGGTGGTACCGTCCACCTCTGCATAAGCACCGGCACCTCACTCGACCTCCTTCTGGGGACCTGTGACTCCCTGGCTGTGGCCTTTGCCCATGTGCTTGCACATTTTCAGGCTTGGGAAGAACTGGTGTAGGTTCCTCTGCTCCTTCTGGGCACAGCATTCTCTTTCCAGGAGAGCCTCCAGCTGCCCCATGGCTCTGTATGTGTCCAGCTGGGATGAAGCCCTGGATTTCTTCCAGGCAAGGTGGAACAAATAGTCCAGCTCCTGCACTGTCTGCACACCCCAGAAGATAGGAGGCTTTCTTGTTTGGGTGCTGCATGTAAAACTGCATTTTTGGTTTGTGTTTCTGAAGTAGCACTGTGCTATGCTGTTTTTTCTCCATGATCTCCTCGAGTCTCTTCTTCCACAAAAAGAGCTGCCTACGTTTATCTTTGCTCCACTTGGTTACGGATGCCTCAAAACCTTTTTGGAGCACTGCACTGTGCCCAGTAGGAGCAGTAGGAGCAGGCGCTGTGCAGGCACTGCACTCCCATCTCTACCAAGCCCTGCAGTGATTGCATACTACTGATTATGAAGCAAAACAACAGAGAAGCAGCTTCCATTGAATATGAAATCGATGCAAAGATCAAAGCAGGAGTGTGCAAAACACAACTTGAAAGAGTACAGTTCAAGGAATCAAGCAGATGCTTTTTTTCCTACCTCATGATATACAGATGCAGAGTGAAGCCTCGAGTCACTGAAGTCGATATCCAACCTGACAGGAGCCAGGATTTCACCTCCAGTGTTTTAATTCCTGGCTTACGTCAGAGCCGCTACGTTTCCCACACATTTTTTTCTCTCATTCCGCATTACTTTCACAGCCAGGGGGACAGTGCTCTTTACCACGGTTCCCGATCTTTCTTAGGAGTAAGATGGATCTTCTGCATGTAAGCCCTACTTTCATCAAGCCTGTGATCTCCAAGAGTTATGCTCCTGTTTAGCCTCTGAAAGCTCATTTAGCTGTCATGGTCTCATCTGGGGCCATGACTCTTACTCTGGAAAAATCTAATTTATGCTTCAGCATGTTAATGTTGTTTTTCATGGCTTACAATTTCACCAGACTTTACCCCTTTGTGTTCAAGTCTTCCATGTAATGTGTCTGCTAATTTATTTTGTTATTATTTGGAAAAAAACACGAGAGAAGCACTGTTAATATTTCATGAAGAAAGAAATACTGAAAAATATTTTCCTAATGCTAAGAAAAAAGATGGTATCCATTTAACTGAGAAATTTAAGTGTCCCCATGCCTGGGAACAGGGAATTCTTGCAGGGGAAAAATGAGAGAACTCAAACTCCCATCTTTATTCTATTAATATGATTTTCTACGTTTAAAGGAAGTGAAGTTTGCTCTTAGTGTCAATGGAAGAATCATTGTCCTTGAAGACCTCAAATACAAAGAAAAGAACTGCATGTTTTCAAAAGCATTTCAAAACATCACAATGTGAATATTGATGAGTGAAGAAGAGGACATTAGGTTTTCTGAAGGGCTCGAGTGAATTACAAGCCTGAACACCACTGCACTTGAATGATGATTACCACTGCATTTGAATGATGATTTGGGAAGTCTGTCCCATGTGAGGCTGCACTAGACAGCTGTCCCTGGGTAAGCATCGGGGGGGATGTTTCAGTCTGGATATTCTATAGCTGCAGTGAAGCCTGAGGCAGCACCATGCTCATGGGATAATCTGGTCTCCAGGGCTTGAGGTTGCTCCCCTGAACGGAGCTACCCTGCTATGAATGGGTTTATCAAAACAACTTCATCTTGACAATTTTATCCACGCCACAGCAAGGTGCTCAGCACAAACATGCACATACGATCCCGACAGACAAATGTGATATGGCACTTGGACACTAAAAGCAGACAAATAGTTTATGGCACTATCAAAATCACCTAGTCATCTGCTAGCATCTCAGTATGACAAGAGTCCTTTGCAGTTGGTGCTAAGGTAATTTTGGGTGATTTTACTATGTGAGAACAACACTGCATAGAGTAACATGAATTAGCGACAGTAAGGGAGGGACAACCTCTGAAGGTGTGTCATGTGACACTCAGAGAAAAGAAACATTTAGAAGGAAGAGACTAAAGGAACATTCTCTTAGAATAGAAGAGGAACAGCTTCAAAGGCCATAGGAGTAGAAAAAATTAAAGGCTCACATAAATCTTGGTGAGAAAAACCTGAGTCCAAGGAAACTCATGGTGATGGTGATGGCAAGTGATGCCTCAGTTTAATGGAGACTGCTTTTGTGTTGCATTGCTTTCAATAGTTGGGAATGTGTGTCTTCGGCTCATCACCGATGGCAGAGTATAACAGAAAAGAGGTTCCTGCTCCAGTTACACCTAGGATTAATCATTTTGTCATAGCGTCCTATAATTGCAGAGTGCTGTAGGTAACAATTTCCAAGGGGTAAATAGACCTTCTTAAGGGATAGGAGAGTCTGTCTTCTGAAATCTGCACATAAATATTGGGTAGATCTCGTAGGTCTTTGTGGGTCTCCCTTCACTAGTAGAATTGAACAGCAACAGCTTCACTATTGTTCTGAAATATGAGGCATCTCTCTTAACGTGTGGGAGCATATATAGCAAGGTCTCAGATTCAAAGATCTGTTTATGCTCTTGACTTGTCCTTGGATGCCTACAAGTTTTCTGTATGCAGTCCTGCCTCAGTTTTCTCTCATTAGTTCTCACAAGGCCCTTTCGCTTGTACCTTCACTTGCTCTTCCATGGAAGTTGAATTCCTTTTTGGGAAACAAGCTTTGCGTGTTTTGGTTCTTAATGGAAGGGACACCATATTAGCCATGTGGGCTGTTCTTCTGTACCAACATACTCTAATAGTGGCTACTTCCAAGAAGGAGCTGAGACAAAGTGCTTGTTAGGTCCATGTTGGACTAATCAGCATGCATTTGTTAACAAAAATAAAAGGAGATATTGAGAGTAATTTCTATGTTCATTATGTTATCTCTCTGTAAACAATTTCCCAAATTTCAACAAGATATTTTGGCAGTGCTTAGATCACAGAGGAACCAGGAATGGCTTGACAGGGAGAACAGAGGCTGATGGAAGGGATTCTGCCAGCAAATGCTGGAAGACATTGCTAAATCTGGGATTTTGTATCACACAGGTAGAGACATTGAACCACGTGAAGACTTCAACACAAGTTGCAGAAAGATCTACAGAAGGACCTGGGGGTTGCAGTGCCTCACATCATGGCATCTATTATCTATGTAAACACCTAGGAGAACTCACGACACGGCGTTTAGAAACCTGTATGTAAGAGTCCATGTATTGGAATTCTCAAAATTCAGATTCTGGAGCCAGCAAATGGGAAGTGCTCAGGGGATGTCAGAGTGTTTAAGTGCTTTCCTGCTCCTTAGCCTTTCAAATCACAAGCACTTGCAGAAAAAATACTCACTTTCCTCTATTCCTTTCAGACTAATGGTGCAGAATGGCTTGCTGGATTTAGAAAAGACAATCTAAAGGCCTGTATTTTAAGAAATTGACAAGGAATTAGTTCTTCTTACTAAAGCTGACTGGAAGGATCGTTAAGATACTCTCAATACCAAGTAACTGTTATTTTCCCTAACGGCTCCCTAGTGATCACACGTCTTGCTGGCTTGTCAGAAGCTGGCAGAGGTGCTAAGAAGATCTGAGTTCTGCGTTTAGATGTCTGAAGGTCCCTTGTTTGGATTCAGCTCACAGGTTTTATCCTCTTAGTTGTGCCTGATGGTGTTTTATGTTTCTTAGTTCTGCATATGAATGGTAAATGGGCTGTAACAAATTTTGGAAGGACACCTAAAACAAAGCAAAGTATGGAATGATTAATTTTTAATCTTGGCACATGTAGAAAGAGCATGATTTTCTCACTTGGGTTTCAGGAGCTAAAATATCCCTATTAATTGCCTTCCTGCGCAAGTGCTGTTTCTTTGCAATGTTGGGTAAGGATGCTAATAGTGAATCTAAACCTTTACAGTGTCCTACCTCTGAGGTGACCTCATTAGTAAAGGCTTAGTTTGAGTGTTTTCTCTCTGATTTCATAGCTGTTTGGAAATGACATTCAGTAGAAGTACATTGCTCATGGGGAAATCAAAACAACTCCTTGCTTGAGACCCACATGTAGTGGCTGGTTGTTTTGGCATAAATGTATCTTCCTCTAAAAATTAAACATAGTAACATAAAAAGTTTTAAAAGATGTTATAGCTATATTTTCCTTTTAATAATTTAAAATACATAGAAGGATTTGTTTAGATCATGTACTGCATGTGTGTCACCTCACTTTAGCCACAAAACAACATAGCTAACTAATACAAGAGAAGAAAATAAAACATAATTCACTCCTTAAAATTTCAATTATAATATCACTGGGTTCAGGAGACACTGAGAGTATGAATAAATTTGAACTCTTTCTTATTAAGTGCATGTTGGTTAACTAAAATCCAATGGCATACAGACTAGGAGTGGATGAAAGGAGATCCCGAGATGACATGACGTAAGGCATGATGGTCATTAGAAGGGGCAAGCTGGACTATTCTGTGAACTTAGGGCCAAAGACAACAGTGAAATTTCCATTCACAATGTTCAGAAAAAACATTCAGCTGGATTTTGTTGAGCTGTACTTACGTAATTCTAGATTATAAAATAAAGATAAACCTCCTTGGTTATTTTGCTTATGATGTTTCTTAGTCTCACTTGCTTCAGGTGATAAAGAATTGGGAGAGAAAATGAAGTAAAACTAAGTGCAGTAACATAGATTATAATAACCCTTTGGAAAAAATAAAATAGTGAACATTTGTAGCAGATTGAAACTGGATGCTAAGTCATTTTTGGCTATGTATGCTAAGTGCAAATGACTTCTTTTTTATTACAAGTCATTAGTGTCATTAGAGTAAAAAAAAAAATTGAACACATTATTAGAAATACTTTTATATTCCTACCCATGAGAAGGTCTATCCTTTGGTTATCACAAAAGGTGGCGTTACCCTTCTCAGAAAGAGACACAAACTTTTTTCTGAAATCCAAACCAGCAGCCTTTCAGTGATGCAGCAATAAAAGCTGCCCACCTTGCCTTTCAGATAAGATTAACTTGGAAAGTAATGTGAAGAGAGGGAAAAATGAAAGGAGATGGAAAAAAGGAAAGGAAAACATTCCTCTTTTCATTTATTCACTTCTTTCCGAGAGCATCAGAAGAGACCATGAGAAATGATGACTTGTTGCCACACTTCACCCTTCTGATGCTGGGATTGCAGCTGCCCTGGAAAGATCCGTCCTGCTGCAGGGTGAGGAGAGATTGGCTTGATGTCACTGAGGGATTTTTGCTGTTTTGGTACATTTTTTAAATTATAGACTCCGTTTTTTTTTTTTCCTTTATTTTTCTTTTCTTAATTGGCTTAACTGGTGGATAGGACTCTGTGCAAACATCTGGTAGCTCTTCATCCCTCTCCAGAGCTGGTCTGTAGTGCTGAAGAAGCTGATGGCTTTATGGGCATACTGGGACCCTACTGTGGTGGAAACTAGAAGACAGGACTCAGCCAGGCACTGGCAAAAACAGCTTATGTCACACTCATGAAATGAATGCTTTCTTCATCTGCTCTTCTGGCAATGCCCCTACTCCCAGTTGATCTGAAGAAGGGACACGTTGTCACATATATGTAGTAATCCAATTTTAATTAAGGAGAGCAAAACAGACTAAGAAAACTTGTGTTTGCTTTACTTAACCTGGCACATAGGATCAGTCTTATCTGGATGGATAGATAAAGTTGTCAAGATCAAAATTCATTTATTCTCCTTCTATAAACTGATTTATATGTAATATGCAATGAAATTGTGTACATTTATTACTCAAATGTTAACAACATAGCTGTGAATACAAATATATAAAACAGATATATGTGCGTGTCTTTATATCTTTTCAGAGACACAAATCATGCTTAAGATAGGAAAAAACAGTTGCTTGATAAATCACTTTCCTACATAATATCAAATCTTCAAATCTTGTTCCCTAAAAATATATTGTAAACACTCATAAAGAGCTGAATCCAGTACAAAAATGATAGATAATTCAGGTCATGAACAGAGAACAGAATTTTGTCATTCCATAGTGATATTACATTGAAAAATACCTCAAAGTTTGGGTTCTCTGTGTTTTTATTTTGTGATGAAAACTGATTTACTCAAATGAACTTTCCAAAAATCTCTGTATTCATTGAAGCCCATGATTTGAAAACTCGCTGTACAGTAATAAATTTGGAACGCCATTTATTCTTAAGATGGAAGCCTTAGGCTGCACTGGTGGCAGCACTGAAGATTCTCACTTTGCACATTGCCTGAAAACAAAAAGTAAGCAACTGAGTGATTAAGCCTTTTTGATCTCTATTGAAAACTCTGCAGTCAGAGGTTTGAGATACCAACTACTTATGCTACAGCAACAAGTGGCCAGTAACACCGTCATCCCTATTATTTGTCACACTTGATAAATGGGAGGCAGTTTTCCTTTCCCTGAGAGAAATTCCATTACAATTGCAGCACTGATGCCAACACTTGGAAGTGCTGCTGGAATCATTAAAGGTGCTGAAGTACCCAGAGACCTGCACCTAAGAGCTCCCTCCATAAAGTGAAGTGGAGAGGGCAGTACTTGGTGTTGCAGCACACAGTTTATAGTCAGTTGGCCATTCAGCAGCACCCACAGTGCCACTGGGCCAGGGATGCCTGTCCTGTGCAGTGAGCACGAAGCTGGAGCAGCCTAGGTGGAGGCAGCCCCGCCATACAGGGCTGCATTAGCTAGAGAGGAGGAAATATGAGAGAGAAGTGGGTCTTAGTAAAATATATGGGCCTTTATTCTGACTCCCCCCATCACTCAAGTTTCTTAAGAAACTTTTTTTTTTTTTTTTTTTTTACTTTTGTTGTTTTTTTTTTTTTTTTTTTTTGGAAAAGAGAGGTACCTAGAGCTCCCAAATACTTGTCGGATGAGAAATAAATTTCTCACTTGCAATATTTTGAGCTTTTGGAGCTGAGCTTTGAGCTGCTTATCCAAAAATAGAACTTGGATCCCTTGCAGCTCACAATCTACACTCATTAGCGTTTATAACATTTCTTGTGGGAGAACACCAGATAGATAAAATACACAACAATGTTTTGAGTAGTATGGACTCCCATTATGATATAGTGCTATTCATTACATTTTCTAGGTACTGGATCAAAAGAAAATGAACGGTTATCAGAGGAGATCACTGAAATAGAATCATAGAATCACAGAATCGTAGGATATCTTGAATTGGAAGGGACCCACAAGAATCCTTGAGTCCAACTCCTGGCTCCACACAGGACCACCCAAAATCCAAACCCTATATCTGAGAGCATTGTCCAAACACTTCTTGAACTCCGACAGCCTGGGGCCGTGCCCACTGCCCTGAGCAGCCTGTTCCATGCCCACCGCCCTCTGATGAAGAACCTTTCCCTAATCCTCACCCTGACGCAGCTCCATGTTGTTCCCTCAGGTACTGTCACTGTCACCAGATTCCATGCCATGGGGCTGCTCTCCAACCTCTCAACCCCCACTCTGCCCTGTATCCAGGGCTGCCCCGTCCCAGTTGCAGAATCCAGCGTTTGCTCTTTTTAAACTTCATGCAATTGGTCATTGCTCAGCCCACTAATGTGTCAGAATCTCTCTGCAAGGTCTTTCATTTAAAAAGGCTCTTTTTGTTGTCCCGCATATAACTGCATATCTTCCACTTGAACTGAACTATGGCCACACAAACATTCTTCCTGCAGTGGTGAACAGCATCTCTGCAAGCCTCCCACATCACTTGACCTTGCTTCCAGTCACCATACACTTTCTTTTTCCACCTAAGCTCTAGAAGAAGGTTCTTGCTCAGCCAAGCTGACCATCTGCCTTGCCTGCATTTCTTCTGACATTTTGGAATTGCCTGTTCCTGTGCTTTTAAAATGCATAGTTGGGTTCAGCTCTTAGTAAATGCTGGCTGTGATTTGAGAGAAGTGTTATTTTTGGTGCTTTGTTTTGTTATTTGATATCCAGAATTGGCAAAGCACTTGAATAAAGGTGAAGCTTTCACAGAAGTACTCTCAGTCCTGTAACATCCAAGGTCACAAGGCTGTCACAAATAGAAACATGCAGATAAAGAGGAGCTGGCATGTGTCCTGGAAAGATCCTGTTAATGGATCAAAGGAACAAACTAAATTGCTAAGCAGTAATTTCCTATGGTTTGGAAACTAAAGGTAAATTGAGACTTGAACTTTTGGTAAACTTTATTTTTTTGCGGTAAAGGTGAGACAGTGATAAATCAGCACTCTGAGATGCTGTCCTGCATAGCCAGTGGAGCTGCACAGAGAATGAGAAAAAAAAGAGAAAAAAAAAACAACAGAAAAGCAGACCTGTATCAAAGCACTTCAATGTTCTGTTGTTTTTTTTCCCACTCAAGTCATCAGACCTGCCACTTCTCCCAGACAGCTCTGGGACCAGAGCACCTGTGTGTAACACAGGAATCATGTTGAGCACAATTTGTGCACTGAATGGGACAGGACCTGTGACATCTGTGTTATTCTTAGCTTTCTACTGTGGAAATTTCCTAGTCCAATGACTAGTGGCAGTGACTGCTGAGCAATGCAGTGTCAGGGGCACTCTGGAGAGCTTCTGAAAATGGTGGTGTCTGTCTGCTCCAGCTTCTGCTGCAGACTTCCTTCCAGTAAGGAACCAACGCATACTGGTAGGAACCTGCAGAAATCCATTGAGGTTACCCTGAAACCATTGGTTTCTACATTTTTTTTTTTTGCACATTGGCGTTCATTAACCTCTTACAAAGCACTTACAAAGGCATCCTTTGAGTGATCTACAAGAATCCAAGCCTGTTCATGAGAACTTTGGTGCCCCAATGTGAGTTGGTCTGAGTCACAGACAAAGAGACTGAAAACCATCACAGAGAGATATTTTAGTAATGGATAGGTTAAGAAAACCTTTTTGGCACATTAAAAGACTTTGGAAATGTCCTTATCACTGTGCACTGTACATTGAAATTTGCCTAATTTCTCATCTGGAAAGGGCCTGTGTCTTGCTTCTGAATGTTATTGTCAAATGTGGATAAATTAAATGCATGTAGTATTTGAAGCACAATCGTTTTGGGAGCCAAATTCATAACTGTTCTGTATGGCAGCAGACTTAAAGCCCTTCCACAGTGGTGGGAGGGTTACACTGCACAGTGAAGATGTTCAAATCATGTGTTTGTGCTGATACTTTTGCTTTATCCATTACTTGCTCAATTTCATTTTAATCACCCAAACTTGTTTGACCCAGAATGATGTAGGTGGAAGAGTGAAGGAATCCAATTACTGCAGTTCTACTCAGCAAAACTTAGAAATATAAAAGAAATAGAATGCCGAGTAAGTTTTTATTTTTAAACAATACAGTGGAGACCTGCCTAAGCTGAAAAAGTGTAGAGTGACTCTCGCTATATTCCTGTTGAAAAAGAAACTGCTCCTAAGGAGTAAATATGACTGTATCAGTTTTGGAGAACTGCATATTTTTCTTAGTCATTTAATTTTGTGCTAATGCTCCACATTGCGTATGGAAAAAAATGCTTGTCAGATGCTTCTTTTATCTGCAGCAAAGCTGATAAGGGTTTAGATTCTTTCCATGCTTCATGCTAAAAGGCACTGACTGAATACATCTAGAAGCAAGTTAAAATGCATTCTACTTTTTACAAAAGCAGATCTGCTAAAAATTTTATTGTGATGACAACAAAACATGTTTTTCTAAAGAAAGCTGAAGATCCAGAAAGGGTCCTTGCTTCAAAACTTAAGAGATAAAAGTTAGTTACAGCCAAAGTCTCTGTTAAAAAGAAATTTGTAAATAATCATGCCTCAAAACTTGTGTGTCCTAGTGCCTTACCCAGCTGAGTTGGGTGCATTAAGTGGACTCCAGTATAGGCAATATAGGGCAATATAGGCCCAGCAGTTACATCAAGACCCAACAGACACAACTGTGCTATACAACTGGAGCTTCATTTAGGATTGGCCTGCAGTCCTCACTGTCCTGAGTATCTCTGAACATCAGGAATGATTCTTTTGTTTTCCACATTGCTGTGAGGACATCGCAATCATAGAATCATAGAATCAATAAAGTTGGAAGAGATCTCTAAGATCATCTAGTCCAACTGTCCACCTACAATTGGTGTTGCCCACTAAACCATGATGCTCCATAACTAGCAACTATATGTAAGCAGAGATGGCAAAGAAAGACACAGAGCTTAACGGTTTTGCAGGTTTTTTCAGCTGGAAATTGAGAGGTCTATGAAATTTGGAGACAGCAGAGAAAAATGGTGCTGTGAGATCTAAAGCAAAGAGCTGAGCCTTGTTCTGCTGAATTACAGGTGATTTAAAGGAACACCAGTGCTAGTGCTGAAATCCTGCTGCTTGCCTTGGAGGTTCATTATTAACAGACTGAGTTTGCAAGCCAGAAATGTCTTCAGTTTTGCTAGCCTCTTTTCTTCCAGCAGTTGCATGATATATTTGGTTTTGGTTTTGCATCTGCTGAAATGATACATCTGGTTTTGGTTCTGCATCTGCTGAAAAAACAGTTCTTTGCTGACCTGTAGATATTCCCATTGTCTATCTTGTCTTCCTGAGGGCAGCCTCACTCTGCAGGCCCAAGGACACAAGGTATTTGATGACAGGAATGATGAAGAAAGCCAAATCCTAACCACATATTAAAGCAAAATAGAGTTAGGTGCTCCAGCAGTCTGGAGTTTCCTGAAATTGAGTTTTTTCCTTATTGCCAGACTGGGTAAAGGAATACATTTTCCCAATACCAGTGATGAGGACATCTCTGGTCAATGAAGCAGAACTCATCAGAGTGGTCCCTTCAACACAGTAAAGAAAGTATGAAACAAATTGTTGATGTCCAGTGCAATTTAAGCACCAAATGAGATTAGTATTTTCTTCTTAATAATGTTGAAAGCAACATTGGATAAAAGCTGATAAGAATGATTCCTCCAGCTTTTAGAATACCAGCTTGTTCTTTGTTTTCAAAGTCTGCCTCTTTTACAGTCCAGGGAGCATGGACACAAACTTGTGAACTTGAAATAATAGTAGAATTAGTTCTCCAACTTGCTTTGCTCCAGCAGTATATCAAGAAACAAAACATCAACACATGGAGATCAGACCCATTCATGTAGCTTGTTTTGTGCCCTGAGTTCAAGGCTTCCTTCATATATGGCAGCGCATCATGGCTTATGTTGGGTGAGCGATACTAGAGCTTGCTTCTGCCCTGCCGTGTAATAACTGTTGTCCCATTAGCTCTCCATGCGCATGGATCAGGTAGCCAAGCTGGAAACCTTTCTTATGTCTTAAATTCCCTTCTCAAATTTTTCAGGCTTGTCTGCAGTATTTGTATTATCCATGCTTAGCTCACATCTGGGCTCTTGAGGCTGCATAACCCTCTTTTTGTGTTGACAGAGAGTAACAATTTGCAGTCGGTCTTAGTGAAACATTTTCCACAGAGTTATAGACTGATAGAAAGTTAAATAATATTTGCTTGGAAATAAACTTTCCTTTTTTCAAGAAGAGAGCCTGTCTTCTGCTGACAGGAAGATACATGTCTACATCCCCATTTGCTCTTTGTCCTGCCAGCAGCAAGCTGGAATGGTGTACTTTTCACTTCTCCATTAGGGACACAGACACGATCAGCTGAAGGCCGTTTGGGCCCTTGGCTGACCTTGTACTATCTCTGACAGCAGGTGTTGTGCAAGGGAAGGTGAAGGTAATATTTCCTACAAAAAGCAATAAAACCATGTAGGTATAAGCATATGGACATGCTTTAGTAGGTGTTTGTTTCTTTAATAGGTTTAGTGACGATCTGAATTATTGGTAGGGTTTTTCTTGTTGTTTATATTAATTTTCTCCTAAGAGACTAAATGTTACAGAGATTTGTTGACATTGATTTATATATGTATATTTTCAGTGTTACCATCATCTTGCCTAAGGGTAAACTACTGCTGAAAGTACATATGTAATTCTCCTGCGGAAAGGATTAGGTCATCCTTTTACTCATGCTACTCAAATATATTTCTCCAAAATGGGGTGGTTTTTGTTGGAGCAGAGGACAGGCACTGATATGCAGCATGGTGGCCTTCCCACAGGCTCACATCCCTCTCTACCCAGTGCCCACCTTCAGCCCTGCAAAGCCAGAGCCCCTGCATGGCTGTGGTACTGGTCTGAGCTGCTGATGCTTTTCTGGAGGAGGAGACCACAAAGAAGGCAGAAGAAAAATGAAGCAACAAAGGAGAGATTAAATATGGAGAAATGATGCTTTTTATGTTCATATTGTGCATTTAAAAATTCCCCTTTCAGAAACATGGCAGATTGCTTGCTCTCTTCATTACCTTTTCTTTTAAATTAATCTAGAAGTTTGAAGATTTCATTACAAAATTCAGTGGCAGAACAACTTTCCTGTAACCTGATGATGACTCTTTCCTGGTTAATGAATCTCTGTTGTGCTCACTGAAGCTTGTTCCATGGATTCCCATATTGCCTTGCAGGAAGACAGTAGCCTCGGGTTATCCATTAATAAAAGATTCTCCATTCTACTCTCCTCCACTGCTATGTTTTTGATGTGGCTCTGAAGCCTTTCCTGACCAAATTCCTAAATGAGCACAAAATGCCCAGGAAAAAAAAAAATGCAGGCTGGATGGGCTGTTGCATTCACACTAATACTGCAGACTATGGGACCAGGATTCAGCATGACTCCTCTCAGCCTTACCATGGCATTGCTGGCATTTCCCTTCTGCCTTCTTCTGCCTCCCCACCCATTTGCTCTTACTCTGTCTCTGAAGAAGTGTGTGGGGAGAAGTGACATTTCTGAAGTGAAAAAAAAATCAGGGTAGGAGAAAGGGCACTTTTCAAGGATGGAGGGTTTTAAACTGATTAGACACTTTTTCATGACACATCATGTAGAGAAATAAAAGACCATGAACCCAATTAGAAAAGTTCGCTTTAGTGAAAAATCACTATATCCTTTTTGACTGGTTAATCAGGTTGTGCCAAAGCACATGACTCATGCCTGCAGCCAGTTTTGGTAATTAGTCAGAAACTCAAGTGAGCAATGCAGCAAGTGAAATCACCAGATGAAGGCATAACAGCTACGAATCCTTGGTTTAGTCCTACCACGTAGGATTTACCTGTGAACTCTGTGTATGGTGCAGCAGAAAGAAAGGCTCACTTCATATCACCACCTACTTCTTGCAGTACAGAAAACAGTAAGTAATATATAATTTTGTGCAGCAATCTTGTGGCCCTATGAGAACAGGTAGCCTCTCATCCTTGCAGCTTGTGCACCGCTCCGGAGAGATGGAGTTGGCCAGGGGAGCAGTGCAGAGGTTTAACAGCAGATTTTATGCTGCCATATGGTAATACCTTTCACTTGAGCCCAAGACTGCTTTTTTGTGTGATGCCTGCATGCAGCAAAGCACGCTGCTTACACTGCTGTTGGCCTTTTCTGGCTATGGATAAAAAGAATGAGACTTTCATGATTGAAGGTCTCAGCAGTAATCTTAAAATGGAGGACAGAGTGATTTTACCAGTATCCTCTATCTGCACAGCAGTACATGCAAAATCACCATGGCTCCCTTCCTCTCTTAACCTGAGATATTCCTACCTCAGGGACTAGAATCTCTAAATTCAGCTCAGTAAAGTTCTGCAGGTCCAGCTCTTTTGAACATATTATTTTTATCCTGTCCTGCTTTAAAGCTTGCCTTATTTACGACTCATTCCCCCTGAGCTGTCTTCTCCCCATTTTTAAAAATTCTTTTTGTTCCTCTTTGCTTTCTTTTTCACTTCATTCCTTTCTTTGCTCTGACCTTTTGTTTTTCTTGTGCTCACCCAATCCTTGCTCTTGGGCATTATTCCATTTTCTTCCTTCCTCTGCTTGTCAGTCAGAATGCCCTCACTCCCAACCAAGTCCTTGTGGTTCATGACAGCCCTCATGCATGTAGGCATCAAATCCCACCAAACATCCTGCAATCAGTGGAAATTCTTGTACTGGTCAGTACTGGTACTGGTTGTACTGGTACAGCAGCTGAGCAAGCCAGCATTAGGTGCAGGAAGAAGGTTACTAACCCATACTGATAATAGAATACTTTGTTGTGTGGGTATGGATGGCATATAGGCTATGTCTGCCACAATGAAACTGGCAGTGCATGGAACAGTGATGGTCTGTGCCTATCCATGGTTTAGCATGTCATTCTCACTGAGATGGCTTTGGACCATGCCAAAGAGCAGTTGGCAGTCTGGTGCCTGGCACAGGCTCGAATGACAGACTCTGGGCTGCAGGAATCTTGTCTTGGGGAGAGCTGTGTGCTTGAGGAAGAGCTGTGCACTGTGTTCTCCCATGAGGGGATGGTACCCTGGTAGGCAGTGCTGAGATAGTCATAGTTCCCTCTATATCTACCAATGAAAAAGAAAATAAGCACATCCACAAGCAACTGCTTTCCCTCGGCCACTTGCTTTGGAACTGAAACAGTGGTAAAATATTTCAGGACACATTACAAACCATGCGTGACACACAGAAATATCCGTGCGTCCTTTACTGGTGCACTGTTTTTTGCTCTTAAGAGCAGGTGTTAGCCTAGGGGAGGGGAGCCACTTATTCTGCATTTTACAGTACGATTTCCTATACATTTGTGTGACTTTGTAGGCATGCCATAATTCCATGCTTTAAAGCCTGGAATAGATAAAGAAATAAAAGAAATGTAGTATCTGGTAATTATATATGTATTTTTACTTTTCTTCACCTTCTTTTTTTTCCTGTCATCTTTATGTCACAATGAATATATATTGTAGCTCCTAAACTTACATTTGGAAAATACTTTCTGTGTCTTCTTTGAATATGAGATTAACTTAAGAATATTATCTTTTTTTTTTGGCTAGGGAAATATTATGGTAACTTGAAGATACTGTAATGGTATCATACAATCATAGAATCACCAAGGTTGGAAAAGATCTCCAAGATCATCTAGCCCATCTGTCCACCTACCACCAATATTTCCCCACTAAACCATGTCCCTTAGTACAACATCTACACGTTTTTTGAACATCTCCAGGGATGGTGACTCAGCCACCTCCCTAGGCAGAACATTTCAGCACCTGACCACTGTTTCTGAGAAGAAATTTTTCCTAATATCCAACTTGAACCTCTGCTGGAGAAACTCAAGGCCATTCCCTCTCATCCTATTGCTAGTTATGCAGGAGAAGAGGCTGACCCCCACCTCACCACAATCTCCCTTCAGGTAGTTGTAGAGAGTGATAAGGTCTCCCCTGAGCCTCCTCTTCTCCAAACTGAACAATCCCAGCTCCCTCAGCTGCTCCCCATAAGCCTTGGGCTCTGGACCCCTCACCAGATTTGTTGCCCTTCTCTGGACGTGCTCCAGGGCCTCAATGTCTTTCTTGCAGTGAGGGCCCAAGACTGAACACAGTCCTCAAAGTGCAGCCTCATCAGTGCTGAGTACAGAGTTCTCACAGGAATCAATGTGGCAGGCGGGATCCTGTTTCTTCTCAAGCATTGACTAACTGCTCATTTTGTGATGTGTGTTTGCCTGTGGAGCTCACCTGTATACAGATGTTTGGAGGTGCAGGCTTTTGTGCTGCTGAAAGTGACTGGCTGATGCCTGTTGTAGGAGTGGTGGTTATCACAGCTGTGGTGGACATCACTCAGATAATACAGATAATACTGTGGAATATGGAGGTGTTTGGTGTGTGCCTTGTGTCCACTGCATGCTCAGTCATGTGAATTATTTGTGATATATCTGTATGTGGCTAGCCCAGGGGCTCTGCATTAGGGGCCACCTTGGAGTTAATGGAAAAGGAAGCAAAGTACCAGCAGAGAAAAAGATGGACTGCCACAGAACAGAAACATTCATCCAAACTGCGGAAACAATTTCCACAAGAAAGTCATTGTACTCTGACTCCTGATACTTAAGAGATAGAAAACAACTTCGGAAGAAGTTCTTAGGAAGTATAATTAATAACTGTTGGATCCTATAAATCACAGTGTTAAATAGAGATACATGTTTCATGGCACATAACAACTTCCCAATCTTAATTAAATTCTTGGTAAATACCTGTTTTTGCTGTTCTTTAAGATAAAGGGATAAGGGAGATGGGATAAAGGAGAGATGTTTCATTGAGTATCACTTATACTTCTTTTGCTTAATGATTTTATTTTGATGTGCTAAGAGTTGTTTCTCCATGTTGCATACTTAAAATTAATCTATGCTGAAGTTTCTGGCAAAATGTGTTGATTAAATATTAAACTACAAAAATGAAAAATTTTATCATACATTTAGCTCTTAGCTAAAGAAAATGTCATAATAAAATAGAAAAGGTGAAAAGAATTTCATTAAGCACTGGACATTTAAGTTTGTGATATCTAGCTCTACATCTGATTTTGAAAACAAAAGTATTTTAACTTGATTCAACCATTTCTCTGAATTTTAGAAAATAATGAACGCTACCGAAGATCACAAAAGGCTAGACATAACTTTTCATATGAGGCGTGTTATGCAAGGAAAGTCAGTACAGCATATTTATATTCATATGCTTCAGTGCATTGTATTAGGCATAAATTTAATGTTCTATTCTTAAGTGTTTTTCTTCTCATTTAATTAAAAATCATGAAATATATTGAAAAGGTTTAAAGATGCCCATCTCAGATGCAGCTATGAGAAGAATATTTTCCATCAGAACACGTAGTAGAATGGATTTCAGAAACTTTAAATATTGATTTTTCAGGCTTCCAAATTAATTTTATTTGTAGATGTAGAGAGTTTAACAAATTGGTGTTCAAAAATGCTTGATGCAATGAAATATACAGAACCTTATACAAGTGTCATTTTAACAAATAAATTGATTCATGGTAACTGAATAACATTTTCAAGAGAATTAGAAACGTACTTTTGGGAACAAAGGGCAAAAAAGATCTGTTAATCTGTTGAAGGAAATGGTATTTTGAGAAGAGCTGAAAATATGAAACAAAACGTCATCCGTTATTCTGGCGATTTTTTTCTTGTGCTAGTGGCAGAAAAATCGTCATGATCTCTAGCTGAACTAGTTTCTTTAATATTATCAACAGAGTGGCTTTAATTCATGCAGAATTGCTTAGTAAATCAAGCAAACTGATTCTTCTGTGCTCTTTTTGTTTCTATAAATAAAAAGTGATACTAAAATAAATTATTTGCCTTTCACAGCTTATTGCACATTCATCCGAGATCATGTGTAAGATTTGGTGTTATATTTTCAAATCTACCAATCTATCTTTTCAATAACATACAAAAAGACCTCTGAGATCAACCTGTGAGATCTCTGGGCTCAGATAACTAATATTATATTCAATAACATCTTTTGCTTTGTAGTCCTGATGCTGCACTTGACAGGACAAAGTTTGTGCTGAACATCTTCCAGTCTCCCTGCCATTTCAAAGTACAGGATCCATCACACATACAAAGATTAAGTTGTCACATGCATGTATTTTATAGTGGAAAATAATAATCAACACAACCTGCATGAAGATAGCATGTGTTTCTTATTTTCATGAAGACTGAGACATAAGTAGCCCATAAGAGTAGGACAAGAACTCTATAGAGCCTCACAGTATCATGACAAATGGATATTGGTCCAGAGCACAAAGACGGGTTGATGGCTTCCAGGGCCATTGTGGCAGACATGGGACAGAGATGCCTTGAGTAACCCCCTGCTCCTTGGGCATAAAGGGTGATGCTTTGTAGGCTGGTGCAGATCATGCTTGCTGAGACAGGGAGCCAGGGTGATAAACTGTTATTTTCTGTATGTTCAGGGAACTTGAGTACTGACCATTCTCCTATCAACAGTGCTAAGAGAAGCCACATTACAAAATGGACCCTGGCGCTGGTCTCCCTGCTCCAAAATGAAGACAAATGACAGCATCACAAAACCTCCTGGTTACAGAATATGTGTTTAGTCATATTTCCCTACGGTGTCTATCCTACCAGAGAAAGAGAAAGCTCAAAATGTAGCAGAAGCCTGAAGGATGTCATCATTTCAAAAACAAAACAAAACAAACCAAGACTGTTTCCAAAATTTTAGCAGAAATGATATCAAATAATCCAAATATAATTCTCTGTATTTTTTTTTTTTAAGAGAAAACTTTGAAATTGTCTTCAGTTAAAGAAATGTATTTACTTAGGTAGAGCAAAAAGAAACTGAGCATACTTGAATAAGTTACTTAAGTTCTGGTGGAAGCATTTTTTTTGTAATTCTTCCTTCCATGTCATCTCTTTTTTCATTATTGTAAAACAACAACAGAAGCCCCCCCAAAACTACACAGACCAAAGACTCCTAAAGGAAAATGTTGTGATTCTTAAGGTAAGAAATTTCCAATCTGTTTAACATCTGTTTTTACGCTGTTTCATGGATGATAAGTGAATCATAGTTTTATTTAAAGGCCTAAGACAAAATCAGACGAGAAATTCAAGGGCAGCAGACAACAACACTCATGAAACAATCTGAGGGAAAGCCTGCCTTTCCCTCAGATATTTCTCCCTTGGCTTTTTCCCAAGAAAGAGAGGCAATCTCACTGATGATCAGTACGTCCAGTTTTTACAAGGCCGATTACCATCAGTGTTTCAAAGGAAGCAGAGAACATTGCATTTCATTCAGTAGCAGTGCATATTTGCTCAAATTCAACTCATGGAGGAACCAGGCCATAGGGCAATGTGGCAGCCAAGAAACAAGCTTGTCAATCTTTCACAGAAATTTGTTCTCTGATCTTATTGATGTACAAATTAGAGTTTGAGACATAACCCAACCATTCTTTCCGAATTACCTGTGTTATTTCAGTAGCTTTATTATCTGTCAAATAGAGTTTCACAGGTTCTTTTTGGACCCACTTGAGTGACAAATTGCTGGATTCTGCTAATGCCATGAAAATTTATGACTACTTTCAATACTTGAGCAGGTATCGATCCAATAAAAGTTTTATTATAGCTTTGAGTCATGCTGCAGAAAGGAATTACCTCTGTAATGATCTTACTTCATAAGCAATAGTTCCACTATATATCGCGTTAAAACTATGTGAAGGAGGTGGGCAAGTGAAAGTCTCCTCTCTTAAAGAAGTGATTATTATGCAATGTGGTAAGAAGCCATCCATCCAGTGGACTTCTAATGATATGCAGAGCTGCAGAAAACTGGCAATACAGACTTGCAGGTTATTAACGCCTCAACTTCTAATGGAGAGGTGGATCTGTACAACTACAGAAGATGTTTTTGTTTTCTTCACTGAAGGTCTGGATTTGATGAACACATCAATTGCACTTTCAAAATGTACTTGTGTGTCTGTCTACTGTTTTTGTTGTTCATTTTTCTTTTTTTCTTCTTTTAAACTTAAAGGAATTTAAAGAATAACATGGCAAGCTGGACTGAAAAAAGAAAAAAACAGTGGATATCCTTGGCAGGTTTTATTTTGTTGTGGGTTGGTTTTAGACTGGTTTCCCTCTTAAAAGTCATGTGGTAATACACTGTTACATTGGGATTCTTCTGCAAAATTTCATTCTATCCTCAATCTGAAATCTTCCCTTAGAACTCAGAAACAAAAGTTGAAAGGAGGTAGCATCATTGCACTTACAAGATTCATCTCTAAAGATCTTCTGTCAATAGATGTTTGTGTTAATAGGGCTGAGCTGCTGTTTTCCTTTGACATGGACTAAAGAAATTGGAGCATGAGAGAGAAATACAAGGGGCAATAGTAAAAGCAAACAGATGCGCTACAAATGCTCCCAAACTCAAGAGTATGGAAAGAAATGCAAACTTTCCTTTATTCACTATACAGGAGATAAACTTTCTGGGAGGGAAGTTACTCTCTGCAAATAGCAGAAATGGTATTACTGGGTACAGTGGTAGAAGAAGGGTTGGCATGAAGGTTATATTAACAGCCTCTTAAGCCAGGCTGAATAATCATTTTTCATGATATGACACTACTTTACGCTAAGACTATTTAATATACATATTACAAGTACTGAATTTCTTGGGCACAGAAGTATTACTGACAATCTTTGCTTACTGAGTTTGCAGATTCATTTCTGCGACATTTTCCCCTGTAGCCCACTTAGTATAAACTCATGGAGTCCTTGAGAAAGCTGGACTTGCTCTAGGAAGATCTTTGAATAACTCACTCATTTAATCTGAATGCCACAGTTTTGTGAAGTCACCATTTTTGCAGTTGCAATTAAGCTCCTTTATTGTCTAGCTCAAACATAGCTGAGGCATGGCAACATTAGCAAAAAGGCCCTACAGGCTCCCTGTTATTAACTTCATCTTTTGGACCAATAGCATGATTAACTTTCCATCTGTCATTAATAAGAAAGATGAAAAATGCAGGCATTCCTACAAAACATTCTAATTTCACCAGCCGATGAGAATTTTTTTCCTTGTTATTGGTTTTGTTTCAGAAGTGTTTGCTGTCAGATCTGTGGATTTAGCATGGGAAAATACCCCTAGTTGGCAATTGTTTGTCATTTGTGCCTGCATCAACTAAAAGACAAGGGTAGCTAATTTTCCTTTGGATGCAACTGAAGGGGAAGCACTGTCAAGTTCCATCTGTCTGCATTTCAGCTGGAAAGAGCAGAAACACCTGCCTGGAGGGATGGAACTGTGCAGCTCTCTGATTCCACAGATCACAGTGCTCTGACTGGGATGCCTAAAACTTGTCAGGCATATTTTAAAGAGACCTTTTCAAGCCTTCAGTATGAAACATCACAAAAAGTATTTCTAAAAGCTAATCAGAGTTGAAACTAGTGAATAATCAGGTGACTTATATGGAAAAATAATTATTTCCAGAAATACCACAGAATAAAATAGTTTCATATCTAAGCATGCATGTTGCATGGATACAGTTTTTCAAAGCAGGAAACTTCATGTTGATGGAAGTCAAACTTCATTTTGTGAGTGAAGCTGTAGTTCATGATATTTGCCATTCTCTTCTGATTTTCTCTGTTGCTGTGACAATCTGAATCTATCTTGCATGTAAATTTTAAGGTATATGTTTTCCAATTAGATGAAGCAAAAGCAATGTATTCATACTCAGTCAAATCATCATCTCACTGCCAGCACTCATCTCTGCATTTTCAGAGAGCTTTACCTAATACTACATGTGATATTTCTAGAAGTAACGTGTGGAATTTTCTTGTTTCATGGTATGCTCTAGCTGTAAGTAAAGAAGCAGACTCACAGCTAAGTGCACAGAAACCTTCTGTTTATCTTCTGGTGATGGGAGGGTCCCCAGCAAGTTGTTCTGCTCTGTGTTTCTCACAGAGATAAGGGCAAGGGTCTGGTCAGAGCAGAAACAAGACATGGACAAAGTCCAAGGCTGTGTTAACAGATTTTCTCATCCCAGCAATTATATAAAGCCTCAACACCATTTTTTCTCTGAGCTCTGTTTGTTGCTGAACTCTGCTGCATTATACATCTCAGTGAACTGAAGATGGCTCATGGTGAGCAGAGCTGAAGCTTCCTTCAGCTGGGGAAATATGTGAGCATCAGTAGCTGGCTTGCCCTAAGGCTTTCTCTAAAGGTTTGAACTCGACTTGCATGTTGAGAGGCAACGTGATAATAAGTGCAGGTACAGTAAAAGCAAATATTCACAGCATGCTTCAAAAATAGGAACAAAATTTAGGATACTTTGTGGTTGGTTCACAGACAGGTCAAAATACAAAGCGGGCTGAGACTGCTCTCCTTCCAGCTGAAGGGTATGCATAGAACAAAGAGGAGCCTTCTCTTTCCACAAAAGCAAGTTACTCTTCATCACTGAGAGGTTGCCATCCAGGATGATGATGGACTAAGCAATGTTTCCCAGAACATATCTGATAAGCAACTGACAAAATAAAAAGCTAAATAAAAATGTTCTGCATATTATTATAGAGCTAAAAAAGAAGCTATAACTCTTTCCCAAAGTGCTAACAAAAACAAAAAAAGTAGCTTACTTGGTTTTTGTGCTTTCTAAAGTAATGCTTCTACATTTCTCTAAAAACAGTCCACCACTAGGGCTGGATTGAGGCTGAGTCAGCATAGGCAAAGTGTGCGTTTTTCTTCTATAAAAATGAAGACCTTTGAAAAATTCTCTGCATGTTTATATCTCTCTTTGAATTCATTCTGAACACAGATCCATTTGGTTTTCCTTTGTGCAAAGAAAAAAAGTAAATTCTCTCACCGGAAATAAATTTTTCTGTTTTATGTATGGAAGAATCTTATTTTTGGCCTTGGAACATCATTTCTCTGTCTAGAGGAGAACTCATGCTCAAGTGCCAGGTTCAGCATGCAAGGTTAGAACACCTACTGCCCTAAGGGTTCTTGATGGTGTGGAGTGGTTCTGCTACCACAGGTTTTGTGGCACAGAAAGTAAACATGGTCAAGAAAGAGCTATTCAACATTAGGATCATCCCTTGCTGTGGGATGAAGTGATATGAAGCACATCCAAACCTTTCCCTTTGTTCTATCATGGAAGAAATTTGGATGTAAATGCATCTCATTACTGTAAAAGTCAGAACTGCCATTTTTGTGGGGTGCCATTGTTCTGCATGCCTGTGCATTGACGTGCAGCCAGCAGATAGCAAATTCCTGTGCCTAGAGGGTGGGCATTGAAACAGAGAAATGAAACAGCGGGGAAGGGAATTGAATAGGGAACGGGTTCACCATGGTATGAACACTTCTCTAGATGCAATAGTGGGGCTTTTGGAAGTAAACTACTTAAAAGTTTAAGGAGAGAGAGGGAAAACATAATGTAGCCTTTATGTATCCAGAGACTTGAGTAAAATCTCGGAAGGAATGTATTATTATAATTTAAAATTGTGAGAATATTATAAACTACATTATAAATCATTAATTCAGCGATTCTTTTACAGCATGTTTCTTTTACAGCTATGTGCAAATGCATAGGAAGGCATTTGGAACAGCACTGAAAAACAAGTAAAGCAGAAAGAGTAAGAAAGTTAAATGAATGTAATTTTACCACTGACATGGTCAATATTTTATTATGGCTTCATAAATCTAGCTGCCCCAAACTGTCCTTGGTAAAAAAAGTGAAACAAATTACTGTAGTCAAGTTCCCAGTAGGTGTTAATGTGTGACATTACTGTAGTCTCAACTCTTGGCATGGTACTGAATCACTCAACTGGAAATGCAACATTACTTTCTTACTTTGCAAGTGACAGGAATCATTGTTTGCCCAGTCAGAATCTGGCAAAATAAAAAGCTTAGAGAAATATCATGTCTCAGAGCTGTTTCTGAAACAAAATTCTACCACATTAAGAAACAATGGACTGACCTTATACAAAGTCTCAGCCCTAATTTATGATGTAAAGATTTGGTTTACTTTTTAAATTGTGTTAACAGAAGAAAACCTCATTTATTATTTTTACTCATTTTTTCTCATACAGAATCACAAAGTTATGATCACAGATCATGGTTTATAATTCACATTCAAATATGGCTATTTTGTAATTAAATGGGAAAAAATCTGCTTCTTCTTTATTGCTTCCAACTTGCTCTGCATCCTGTCTTCCCATATTAAGATTTTATGTCCTTAACAAAACAGTCAGGGGCTATAAATTGGAAATTCCTGGGCAGTATAGTTGACATCATCCTTCTGGATGGTAGTTCATTTTTCAGGAAGAGATCTTAGATGGTAAAACCAATAAGGTATGTGACCAATTCATTACCAATGAAGATGAGTGAACATGTGGGAATTCATTTTTTACAGGAGCAGAAAGTACCTGGTAGAACAGTATGACAAGCCCTAGCTGGAGGTAATGTCAAATTCTAGAAGGGATCGCAATTTAATAAAAGCGTATTACAGGTTTCATAAGGATGCAGAGATAGTCCATGAGACTCAGAGCTCATCGGCTGGCTGCAGCTCTGGAACATCAGAGAGATAAACTATCCTCTTCCACAAAGACGTGAGATCTTCTGCCAAGGTAATGTAATGCATAATGACATACATCATTTTAGAAGGTGCATCAGCCCTCAAATAGTGACATGAGTAACTGACTAAATACTGAAAGAAAAAATATACTCATCATTTATTGAAAGCAACAACAAATAAAACAAAGAGCAGCCACTCAACCATCTGAAAAAAAAAAAAAGGAAAAAAAATGAAAAAAAACTACAACATGAGTGACACCAATCTAAATGTCCTCTTTTATTACCACAACTCAGCATCATGTGCTAGTGTGTACAGGACATATGCTTGTATTCAGAGGTTTATAACACCTAAATCACTGCTATGTTAATTAGTACCTTTTACTGATGGTTAAAAGCTAAAAACTGAACCAGGGAATGGTGCTCCATATCTGCAGTCCTGGTCTCAGTGCCATTTTCATTGGAAAGTCCAGCAAAGATTAAACTTAGTGGTGGCGTGTGATGAAGAACAATGTGCTTCAGCAGCAGTGGGTACAGATGAAACAGGAGACAAGCATAAGAGTCTGAATTTCCTGAAGATATTTCATTTGTTAAAAATTTACAGCAGCATAAGTAAATAGGAGGAAAACATTTTCAGGAGTCACTTTATAAACAACTCTACTTTTTCTCTCTTAAGTGACACAGCAACATAAAATCAGTCTCCCTGGAAACATTTTATCTTTTAATTAAAAGGGGCATCAGTTCTGAGTTCTTCCTTGCTGAAAACACCCTCACTAGAATTCTTTCTATAGACAGTAAATTTGACATCTTAAATGTCACTGTAACTAAGCCTTTTGATATGAGAGCCACACTACAAGAAAAGTCAGCATAACTCACATTGATATTATCTTGTCATTTTGGGGAACAACTTTCCAAAGACAATGAAGGACTTTCATTTAACTGCAAAGAGAAAAAAGGTTCCATGCTGATAAGAACTGAGAGGGAAAATGTCTTCAATTCATTAAGCTGAATATTAAAGCTATTTTTTTAGTACATCTATTAGTAATAAATAATGTATTTGTTCTCAGATTTTCTCACTGTCCTTCCACTTCCAGCAGTTACATGTTAAATTCCTGCAACCATGAATGAGGGCTGAAGACTATACTGGATTATGTAAGTTTACGTTATATATTTTACATACACACTCACACATGTACAGGCATAGAAACAGTTCCACAGAGTCACTGTGCATGGTGGAAGGAAAACTCTCATTTCCAAATGAGAGTTTGCTCTCTGAAGGAGTTCTCTCACCCCTGGCAGAACATCTGTGGAAGCAAAGTATCTTTGAGCTCGCAGCAGGACAGAAAAGATGATGATGCCTATTTTTTTTATACTTTAAGTGCACAACATTTGGAGCAGTTTTTTTAGCTCTTCAGTGACTGAATCAAGACTGGGAAAATGAACAACACAAGTGATCAAAACTGAAGTGCTAGATAATATCAAACACTGTTGTAATGAAGTATTCTTACTGTATGGAGTCAGCTACAGGTAGCATACTCATGTCTTTTTCACTATGTATTCCTGACATATTCAGATACTCTCTGGTGACTTTCAGAACCACTGCTTTGTGGAAACTATAATGAGGAACGATCCACTGGTGAATGTCTCAGGCTACATAGCAGTGGGGAAGGACATGTAAAGGGCAAGGCATGAGAGTGCTCTTGACTGAGACCTTCTTTGGAGTGATTCTCTACAACCTCAGTTATCCTATCTCCAACTATCTAAGATAGAATTTCGACACTCATTGTTCTCAGTTTGCTCCAGTATGGAAAGGTATACCAAAAGACAAGAAGGGCGATTTCCATCTTTCTTTGGGAGAGCTGGATGCTAACAACCCTTTGGTTTGGGGTGTTGCAACAGCCTGCTGATGGCAGGAACAGCTCCACTGAGGTAAAAGGGTTTGAGAACTGCCACATTTCTATTGCTCTGTTCAGGGTGGGTTGACACCCTGAACCATGGCTTTGACGCAGCACTGTGCAGAGAAGCTGAATGGGTGCTTTCCAGTAGCAATGTCATCATGGAACCTGAAACCCTTTAGAATGTTCATCAGCTTTTCAAAGGCAGACTGCAGGAGTGTGACTAACATTGGAAATGAGAACTGGATCTCAGAGCTTTTGAATTCATTGTACTTTTTGCAGCAAATTTAACATTACATGAACCAAGTGCACGGCTCTCCTCTTTTGACATGCTCTTTTGAAGATCTCTGATAGTGCAGGGGAATGTAAATCATTCATGGGGAACTTAAAATATTGGTTGATGTGATGTTTTCCCCTTGGTTTCATATGTTTATCAGTTATACAGTTTTCTTTTCTGTTCTTAAGGATTTTAAATTTAAAATAAGTTGGTAAAATCAAGACAATATTTCCTTATGGACATACCTGCTTTTCCCAAATGAAAAGGTAACATCTGTAGTATGAATAATTTGATTTACTAAATTAATATGCAGCAATGCGATCTAGGTTTGAGCTTCAATTTCTGCTTAATTAACTAGTAGCATTTCAGAGATCATTTGTTCCACCAGCATCTCCTTTTCAGACGTTATATAACTGCATTTCCAGGGCTGTGCTCTGCTTTCAGTTTAATACCAGTGTATCTGAGAGCATTCAGTTTTCTTCAGTGGATTGACTCCTAACTTACCTCAATGTAACATCAAAAATAGAATGTGGCTTCTATGGATGCAATACTGATGTCTTCTCTTCCTTGTATTTTGGTGATATAACACTAGTAGGAAAACCAAGATGATATCTGGAGAAGGGCTGGGAACCTCTGTTGCCCGGGATATATATTATAACCTGCAAAAGCCTCTATTTGCTGCATTACTCACAAGAAAATTGATTTATTACATTCTAAGATACTCTTGTCTGAGAAACTGTTGAGCAAAATTATTCATCTGGGATACTTGTCAAGGTAAACATATGCAACAACTTTGCGCTACAAGGGTGGCTTACTTGGTCAGGAAAAGATATTCACGCCCACCATTCCTTTGCAAGGTGTCTCCTCGATGCTGACTTCTGACTCAGCTGCCTGTGGAAGAGGAGTGGGAGGAGAATTTCTTGGATTTTGTTCACCTCTTTGGTTCCTGAAGTAACAATAAGCAATAAAATTTGTGCAGTTATCCCTGAAGTTCCTTTGAGAAGATTGTTCCTAAACATCTCTGGCACTGTCACAGTGAATTTTTCAGCACTGTCTGCAGCTGAGTGGCAGCTGATGGTCCAATGAATCTCTGTTGGTTTGGACCAGGAGTGGCCTATGATCCTGTGTGCTATCCATCCCTTTCATTTCTAGTTCCTCAAAGATAAAGCCTACAATATTGCATCCTTACAGTTCTACAGTCCCTGTGGCTTCCCACCATTCAAAAGCATCGTCATGTACCCATTTTCTCTTTTGTCAATCTGTGCATCTCATTTGGCAGTTTTACCCCTAGATTACAGCTTTTCCCTAGGAATAGAAAATGAATGTTTCCTACGCCGTCTACATGTGTCAGATATTATGGATATAAGCGGGTGACATTTACTGGCATTGTTCTGTCACTGAGCAAGATTGGAAATGCATCTTACTCTAAAATGGGCTTTGTGGTCTGGAAAGCCCTGTCAGCCTTGCCATTTTTTTTGAGACTACCATGGATGACTATAACCCAGCAGCTAAGTTATATTTATCCATATGTGACATATGTCCTGATATACTATGAAGCACTAGGAAGTACAAATGGACTCTTCTGAGACCATGTGCTAACAGACCCTGGGCTGTACATGTCACACCAATTAGTAGGGCTCGAGTCATGCGCTAGTCAGCTGCAAACAGGTACTTCAGTCTTTTAAGGCAGAGATTTCATCTCTTTCTTTTGCAAGACTCTCTGGCTGATCATTTAGTAGTTCCATAAGCAGATTATTGATACATTTATTGATCTAAATCACTACTTATTAGGAGGAAGAAGCGATCTAGTGTATAGGAAGAAATTCCTGTTATGATATTATCCTTCTGAATGTCATCTGAACTAGGGAAATGATGAAAACCCAAATGCAATTGTAGATGCACAAATACGAACTTGGTGCCACTGAGCACTGAAGGCATTATGTGCTGTGCCACTGTTTGGAAGATGTGTTTTACTGGTGCATTTTCAGTGGAAACTGTATAAAAAGGTGCTTCATGACAAGGAATTGTTACCTTTCCTGTATGGTTGACTAAAAGGACATAGAAGTTACAGTCTCTCCTCTTATAAATTCCAGCTATACATGGCATAGTGTTCAGTCACACCACTTGAAGTCCTTCAGAAATTACTTCATAATTGATGCCTCAGTGATGTTGCTTCCTCAATAGACTGTGAAGCAATCTGGCAGTTTAGCCCACTGATGAGCCACTGTCTTACCCTCTAGGAAGGCCTGTCCTTCCCCATGACCTGTAAAGGAAACTTATGGCAATTAATCATAGAATCGTAGAATCATAGAATCATAGAATCATAGAATCATAGAATCATAGAATCATAGAATCATAGAATCATAGAATCATAGAATCATAGAATCATAGNATCATAGAATCATAGAATCATAGAATCATAGAATCATAGAATCATAGAATCATAGAATCATAGAATCATAGAATCATAGAATCATAGAATGGCCTGGGTTGAAAAGGACCATCCAGTTTCAACCCCCCTGCTGAGTGCAGAGTTGCCAACCACTAGGCTGCTGAGAGCCAAATCCAGCCTTGCCTTGGATACCTCCAGGGACAGGGCATCCACAACCTCCTTGGGCAACCTGTTCCAGTGCGTCACCACCCTCTGAGTGAAAAACTTCCTCCTAATATCTAACCTAAGCCTCCCCTGTCTTAGTTTAAAGCCATTTCCCATTGTCCTATCACAATTAATTAAGACCTTACCTTGAGCATGCAGGTTAAATGACTGAAACAAAGTGGAATGTTCTCCAGTCTATTCTCTTTTCAGAGAAGAAAAAGAGATGGTGGGTAGCTAATAGCTAATGTCCAAGAGAGAATTTCAGACTTTTCATTTTGCAAGAATATTTGTGAGCTCATGGCAGTAATAATCACTGTAGATCTAGAGATCTCATAGTGCTCAGAGAATTGCTGTTTGCCGGTTCCCTCAAATAACACAGTCTGTACTGTATCTTTACAGTAAATAAAAACTGAACTGCTGATCAGACTGAACAAAATTTGTCTTTTCAATAGGTGAGGGCCTGGAGACTTGTGCAGGAGAAAGAAATATGTGTGTTAGAGTAAATCCATGATCAAAAGCTCATTGTATGAGGAATGGACATAGGACTTACAGAATATTTTTTTTCTGTTTTCTGCTGTGCTGTATATGATGTCTGTAAACATGTCTTCTCTGGGAAAGAAAAAAAACAAGCCATATAGCTCCTCAGAGAGGTTTTGGATACTTCAGTAGTGTCACTGAACTGAGCTTAGGCTAAGTCAGTGCTCTCAGGAGGCTGAGTTGTGCCGTGGAAGGTTCACAGTCATTTATCTGGCAGCGGCAGAGTAATCCCCCTGGAGCCCAGCATTTCTCAGCTCAGTCCCCTTGGCTTTGTCTGGTCCCAACGTGCATGAGCTTTGCTAATTGAACCCAGCTTTGCTGGGAGCCTAGCAGGTCAGCCTGCCATGCACTCAGACAAATGGCAGTGCTGGGCTTCCCAGGCTGGGCCTAACAGGCTAAGTCAGTGTTCTGGTTGCAAGTAGGTGTACCGTGATGCATTGATAAAAGGCAGGACTTTCTCTAAATTCTGTTTCTGAGAGGTACTTAGGCCAAAGCAGTACAGAAAGAACTGAGTTTTTGCTATGGTGTTTGGATTTTGTACAGATGTGGACCAATGACATTTCCTAGAAATGCTTACTTTTTTAGATGTTGGTTAGAGCTACCCATTCCCTTCCAGTGCTGACAGACCATGTTCGCATACTGCCATGTCTGTGGCACACTAACAGGAAAAAAGTGGTGCAGAAAATAATACAACATTATGAAGAAGCTCTTTGATATATCAACTCTATAATCTTGGATGCAAAATGAGAAACAAACAAGAGTTTAAGCCCTAATTGTCCCAAAGGGTCCTTTTGTCAGAGGGCTAACTAACACTGCAAGAATCTCACAGCAAAAAAAAGTCACATATAGAAATTGGTGTTGTTAACAAAAACTTGGCAGTTTTCAGCAATTTATTTGCCAGATGCTATGAATTAGAAGGAAATTCTTCTCAGTCAGTTCTATCTGTCTGTATTACATCACAGACATAGAACATTGAACAATGAACACATAAGAACACTGGCAGAGTTTCAACGGACCCCTCTGGATAGAAAACTCCATTTATTTTCAACTTGATTTATGTATTGCAAAACTGATGAAATTAATAAATTAAGAAGCAAAAGGAAGAACAGGAACACTCTTGCCTTTATGCATAATGGAGGTTTTGGCCTTGACAAATTCAGTGAAAAGGCTCCATCCATGACCATTTCATTTTAACTTTTGACTCAGACATGCCCATACACAAAGAATATTTCAAGTACACCAGGTCCTTTTCCAGCAAGACTGGTCTGTGGACAGTAACCAGGATTTTTTTCTTCCTAAGTTGTTTGTGTCCTGGCTCTGTTCCATGGCATTTCTGGTGACTTTCTCTGTCTCCTGATGATCATCTTACCGACTTCTGGGCTGGAATTGGCCCCTGAAACCTCTAATAGAAGTTTTTGTTTATTTCTACAGGAAAAGAAGAGAAAGCAATGATAAAAATGAAGGAGAAGAACATAAAATAAGAGAACACAGTGTATTTTCTTCTGTTCCTTGTAAGAGCTTTTTCTCTACAAAGGGCAACTCTTCCTCAGTCAGGTGGCATGTTTAGATATATTCAGATAAAATGAAGAAATAGGAGAATAATGAACAATTTTGCAACCTAACCCAGACAAAACTTCATCTTATCAGAACAAATGGAAAATCACTCAACATTTATGAAGAGTAGGAGAAGAAAGGAGGAGCAGAGGAGAGAGGAAGTCAGTGAATTGATGTCTCCAAAACCTACAGGCATTCCAGTGGTTCTTGACTAAATCTTGTTTTGCTGATTTGATTCAATCAATACAATCAAAGGTCTCCCAAGCCTGCACACAGAAATTAAAATGCTAGTTTTCTTTCATAAAAGTGAGTGCTCCAGCGCAGCTAATAAAACTCTTCTAAAACCCTCAAGGCACACAGTTGCTTACTGGTGTGATGTCAGGTTTGTTCATCCTGAGTCTAACACAGAATGGGTAGAAGCTCATTTGACTCACCTACGATTTGGGAGCTCTCAGAATCATACCAGTGAGCATTATAGCCTGCAAAAGGAACTCAGTGAAGCTCCAGTCCTAGCCATCTGTATGTGATGAGAGTCAAAAACTCTCTGAATCAAGTAATTTTTTCTGCCTTTCTTTGTGAATGGCTGGATTAGCATTCATGCTAAAATTAGAGGACTACTGTAGAAGCAAAATATTCTAAAAGAAATTCTTTTCTTGGATTTCAGACTTCAAAAGAATCTGAGTCTTGCTCATTCACAGCCCATCACCTAACTTATAAAAATTTGTCCTCATTTCATCATGTTCTCACTGATGGTCATTTTTTACCTGTGGAGATTAGACTTTCACTGTATATTCTGTACACCACTGTCTTGTGATTAATGTTCCATGAAGAGCAAGTGATTTAACCTGTGCCATCAGAACTGAAAATCTAAGCATAGTGGGCTTTCAATTCCTTAATTTCATATTGAAGATGTTCAGTAGTCTGAACAGTATTTCTAGTGTAATGTTCATGCTATACTCATAAGTAAAAAATACCATGATTTTTTAAGTTTATGAGAGAAGCAGAAGAAATAGTATGTGGAATTCATCTTTTTAGCATGTTCATTTGTTTCATTTGCTCTTTTGCTCCCTTTAGTACCATGCCAAGTAAAACATCCAGCTGCTCTCAAACATGGACAGCTTCCAGCCTACAGGTTAACAAGCCAGTCAGAATAAAGTGCAAAGGAATCATATGAAGATTAGAATCCATACCCACTCAGCATGTTTCCTGGAATGGAGTCATGATTCATCATAATTTTAACTCTCTCAGTTAAAAAAACCTGAGGTTTCATAGTTGAAGGAACAGGGACCTCTACCCACGCATCATTACCTGTGCTTTAACTACATGATTCTGCCTGTGTCTGCTTCCCTATTATATATTTCATCTATGGTTGCACTGAAAGATGAACCAATATTTGTTATGACATTGAGAATCTCAAGAAATATTGGTGTTTTTTTTCCCCAAAGATGTATTATAACAGCAATTTGTTGGAGCATTTGTTTTAGTGGTTGCACTGAAAGACTTATGCTTGAAAAAAATGAGTCCTGTTTTCAAAGTCTGAATTGGTCAGTCACCTTTATCATCAGTCAAGGTCCCTTTACATCCAAAATCTCCTTGCTGTTCAAGCTGATAAAATGTGATCAGATGGAAATGCTAGCCTCTATGTGTTTCTTTTTATCATTTGTAAAATCCATGAAACTGTTCACTTTATCCCATTTGACCTCTTCTAAGACTGATTGAAATTGCTTCTTGAAATAGCTTATCAGTCCAAAGCTGTACAGAAACAAACAGTGCAGCTTGCATATAATCTTTTCATTTCAACATTTACATTCATTTGTTTTTGTGTATAGGATGAGCAGAAGAAATCTGATGAAGTAAGCCATTACTGTGACATTTTTTAAAATAAAAGGTCATGCAATCACATGACTAACATTACCTTATTTTGGTCTTGTATGGTCTTACAGGTCCCTTAAGTCCTCCTTTGAGACATGAAGTCAGTCCAAATAAACATAGAAACACCTTCTATCTTGTGACAGTCTTTTTTTATTGGAAAACTCGAGTTGGGCATGAAAGTGGAATAAATAGAACAGATTTACCTTGCAGGTTGTAAGACAGATCACACAGGCTGTAAAATCTTAATTAAATAAATGTCATTATTTCTTGATAGTCAAATTTTCTCTTCGTTGTCAGTGACTACTTTTGGCACCACTTTGGAGCTAAGTTATTCCTGGACTAAGTTGTAGCAGCATGTTGGTTTCATTTTTGAGATAGTCCTCAGTTTCTTCAGAGTTTATACTCCTAAGTGATAGTCAGTGTGAAAAATAATACCTCTTTCAATGGTAAATGAAATATTAGTGTGAGGTTGTTTCTTTTTTCAGATTTACATTTATGTCTGACACAAAAAGACATAGTCCAAAAGCAAACTTATTTGAAATGAAAGTATGATATTCCTATGAGATTTTCATGAGAGGGGAGGAGGGCCCCCAAATGGCACAGAAATGGGACGCTTGACATTTATTGTCCTCAGCTCCAGCGACTATGAAGAATCAGGTTAGAACAAACAGAGTAAACAAAACACAAATCTAAATTAGATTAATAGTTGTGCACTTTTTAGAAGTTAAGAGCCATTTATGTGACCTGAGAAATCTAAGCAGAAATAATTAGAGTTCTGTTAAGAGCTAGTATTTAATTATGGCTGACAAGGACTTAATTATTTAATCAAATAAGGTTTTATTGCTAATGCATCTATCTTTAGAACACCATGACAGAAGGAGATTTTCAAAGTTGCTTATACAAAAATGTAGGCTGACAAGTCCCTAATACGACAATTCAAGAAGCTTGATATAAGATGTTGATTTTTTTAAAACTACAAAAGGATTTGTTCATGAAGCAGTTGGCCTTCAGCAAAACCTTTTGTTGTATCAACTTAAATAACTCTAGCTTCACTTTTCTTGTTAAGAGCAGTGTTGGAACAAATTGGATATGATGTTGTGTGAAGAGTGATGAGCAGGCAAATGGAATCTGCAAATGAAGAATGACGAAGAATAGTTTGGTGATAGTAAGAAATTGAACTTCTTGCACTTAAAGAATATTAGCAGACAGACAAAAGTAAGGGGCTAATAATATATATGCTTAGAAATTCCATCAGTAGAACAGTAGTTACACACTTAAATCAAGTGGAAAATTGGCCCTACATATCTTTGGAGATAAAGAGGGCCAGCCTTGAACACACATAACCTAAAAACTTCCAATGACAGTGAGACAATAAAAATGAGTATTACACAAAGAAGAAAATGATGAATGGTTGCAAAAAGTCTTTCTCTAAGCAAAATGAAATAACCAGTTGGATATGAGAAAAAGAATTTTACTGTGCCTGTGGATTGCTCCTAGAGGCAATGAAGCACCAGATTTTTGAAAGGGTTTGTTGTTTTTGTAAATTAACAGAAAAAAAAGGAAAATAGAAAATAAAAATAAAACTCATGCAATAACCAAGACAATTATGATTAATTAGGTTCCAAATAAGTAAGACAGTGAGTAACATCTTTTGGAGGGCTCAAACAAGGGCATCCAGTCCTAATGCATAAGCCATAGTGTTGAATGAACAGGCAAGAATTGACTGCAGATGGTCCTGATATGCTTTTTGCACTGTCTAATTTAAATATTTTTCTGCTTCTCCAGTGGCATCCTAAATCACACTTCCAAAATACTAATATTAGAAACCAGAAGGAAATAAATATTTGAGACAACTTCAAAATAGCAGTTTTGTAAAATAAGCAATCAGCTCCACTATCACCATGGATTTCCAAAACATAATAAAGCTTAACTTATATCAAGTTATGTTGTAAATTCTGAGTGTCTTGACACTGAGGAAGCTCAGTGTAATTTGAAGGTTGAGAGTGCTCAGCTGTAAAAGTGTAATGACTTCAGTAGATCCTCTCCCAAATGCATTGTTGCAGATGGGAAAATTACTTTTTTCTTGTCTTCTGGGAAAGAGTTCTTTAGATGTTATAAATGTGGATTATGTGGAATGAACATTTGCTATCTAGTGGAAGCACCCAGAAAAAGGAAGGGAAGCATATCACTCCTGCCTATTCTCTGAAGAATGAAAAAGACAAGAGGAAAATAAAGCCTGTGAATTTACAGAAAGAATTAGATAGCAGAAGAAAATTATCTGCTCTCTGAATTTCTTGCAGAACTAAACAAGTAGATCTTGCCAATTTCATTTGATTTTGTTTGAAATTTTGATCTATTTTTTTTCAGATAAAATATTGTACTCCACACACAAGCAGTCTCTTCCAGTTCTATAAAAGCATGAAAAATTGTTCAATTTGTGGTAGTCAAGTAATGGGCAAGTATTTGAATCTGGCATGGATTTCTTCTATGTACAGAGCGCATACAAATCACTTCCAGACAAAAGATTTTCTATGTGATGCAGAAAATATTAGGAAATAGGTAAGGATTAGCAATAGCTATTGACTCTTCTCTCACATATCAAAGTTTTAGTTTTTCTTTTTTACATTTTTGTGTCTTTTCCTAAGAACAGTCTGACTGTCGTCATTGACAGAAGCAGCTGGTGAGCCTTTGTCTTCTTTGGATTTGGTTGAGATTGAAAATGTAGAGTTTCAATTTGTAAGGAATCTTGTTTCTTTAAAAAAAAAAATCACAAGGAAATAAAAAGAATAAATACGGAAATGACAACATTACAAAAAATTGCCTGAACAATCATTGCTCTGACTTGGGACACAAGGGCATAGTATGAAAGATAATGTAAAAAATAAGGTTACTGACATTCACAAAATGTCCTAGTGAACTTTAACCTAAAGTATTAGCAAAAATAAAATATGAGTGGCATGAATCGGAAAACTCCTTGTAGCAAGCCCTGGAGACCTAGTTCGCTCTGAAGCTATGAGGATGCGCAGCCAGAAAAGTTTGTATCCTCTGACCTCCTAACTAGCACTGTGGATAGAGACTTGACACTCAGCCTGCTCAGGGGGTGATGCACAGCCCCAGGTCTTAGTATATATTCTTCTAACATTACAGAGTCCTACAAAAAGTGTTCTTTTGTTTTGGCATGCAACATTATGTAAGATTCATAAATCAGTAATCTTCCATAAAGTCTTTACAGAAATGTCAAATAGCTTTCTAAAGCCTTTTGAGTACTTAGCATATATCTTTCATCCCACTATGCGCAGGGTTTTCTATTCCTTTCAGACTTCTGCACTGGCAGACTGGTGCAAACAGCATCTAATTTGCAAGTAACAGCCACAGACTTTGTACTAATCTTGCAGGTGTTCACCATGGAGGCTTACTTGTCAGTCTTACTTTTTCTGAACTTGTCTTGACTTGCCTTGAGATTTGCTTTAGTTAAAAAGGCAATTTTCTAATTACTAGGGGACTATTTCTAATTTGTTTTATTTTTACTCCTTTTTGTGCAGTTATGTGGATTAACCATAAATCTTAACATAAAATTAATTGTACCAACATAGAAGTTATTGAACCACGTGGATTGAAATATCTATTATGCCGGCATAGTGACGTGGTGTGGAATACAGCTCTGGGTTGGTAGCCGAGGCCTCAGATGTAGATATACTGAATGCTGGTTAAAGGAGCAGAGAGGTATGGGTTGTTAACAGAGGGGGCACAAAGTAACATTGGAGAACAAAAGGGTACATATATCTCATCAATGGTCCATTACTGATTGCTAAAGAGAAGCAGACCTGGGAGATGGTTTCAGGGGTAACAACCAGATCCAGACATCTAACATATGTCAAACGCTACATCTTTCTTAAATACGGGTGTGTGTGGAGTTCTAAAACAATGAAGAAAAAGAAAAGCATAGATTGTGTTAACTGCCATATAAAAGTAGCACCAAGGACTCAGGAATTAAGAAGAAAGCATCTACATGCCACTCCTGGCAAAAAAATAGGGACACTGATGGCCACCGCCACAAGCTAGCAACCTTCATACTGGAGTGCAGTGAATAGTGAATGTAAAAGCAGAAAAATATTAGGAAGCTTGTGTAACAAACACAGTTTTATTATCTTACAAACTTTTTATGTTTTACTATTATTTCTCTCCTTTGGTAGTAATTTTATATGAATGATTATACAAAATGTGAATAACATTAACAGAAAATCATTGTCTTTGCATATAAGTTATGTTTAGCCTGTAATGGGATTTTTATATCTGTATCAAGGTACTGTTACAACTTTAGTATTTACTTGGGAGTGACTATAGCATATTAACAATTACAATGACAGCAAATGTAAAACATATTCATGGTTTCTTGACTTTCATGGCTTGAAGGAAAATAAACACTCATCCATAGTGTTTCTAATCTTAGCAAACCTAAAAGTCATGTTTATTATTAGAAACACTGCCTTTGTGTAGGAAAAACTTAAAAATAATAACTTCACAATGGAAAAATCCCACTGTCTGGAAACAGAGAGTGATATTTTTCTCCTTATCATACGATGGTCTTCAAGCTGTTAAATTTAGCAATACTGTGTATGTTTCAAATTACAAAGATACAAAATCACTATCTTTTAAATATAATACATTTTAAGTATAAAATAAATGATCAGAAAAAAATGTACTTCAAAGAGTCGAAAAATGTAACTTTCAGGTGAGTTTGGTTCATAAAGTAGAACAGAGAAACATGATGGCTTTTGGCCTACAATTCACTTTGAGCATATAATATGTAACCTTTTTTGCAGCTCAAAGAGAAATGGCAAAGAAAAAAACCCAAAACATTGCATAACTTTGAGTGCATTATAGAATCATAGAATCATCAAGGTTGGAAAAGACCTCCAAGATCATCCAGTCCAAATGTCCGCCTATCACCAATATTTCCCCACTAAACCATGTCCCTTAGTACAACACCTACATATTTCTTGAACATCTCCAGGAACGGTGACTCAACCACCTCCCTGGACAGCCTGCTCCAGTGCCTAATCACTCGTTCAGAGAGGAAATTTTTCCTAACGTCCAACCTGAATCTCCCCTGGTGCAACTTGAGGCCATTCCCTCTTTTCCTATCACTAGTTTTGCATGAAAGAAGCTGACTCCCAGCTCACCACAACCTCCTTTCAGGTAGCTGTAGAGAGCAATAAGATCTCCCCTGAGCCTCTTTTCCAGACTAAACAGTCCAAGTTCCCTCAGCTGCTCCCCACAAGACTTGTGCACCAGACCCCTCACCAGATTTGTTGCCCTTCTGGACATTCTCCAGGGCCTCAATGTCTTTCTTGTAGTAAGGGGCCCAGAACTGAATGCAGTCCTTGAGCTGCAGCCTCAACAGAGCTGAGTACAGAGGGATGATCACTTCCTTGCTCCTACTGGCAATGCTATTTCTGATACAAGCCAGGATGCTCTTGGCCTTCTTGGCCACCTGGGTATGCTGCTGGCTTATGTTAGCTGAGCACTGATCAACACCACCAGGTCCATTTCTTCCACACAGTCTTCCAGCCACTCTGCCCCAGTCCTGTAGCATCGCCTGGGGTTGTTTTGGCCAAAGTGCAGGACCCGGCACTTGGTTTTCTGTAACTTCATCTCACTGGTCTCAGCCCAGCTATCCAGCCTGTCCAGATCCCTGTGATGGCCTTTCTACCCCCAGGCAGATCGACACTTCCTGCCAGCTTGGTGTCGCCTGCAAACTTACTGAGGGTGCTCTCAATGCCCTCATCCAGGTCATCAATAAAGATATTGAAGAGGACAGGCCCCAGCACCCACTCCTGGGGAACACCATTCGTGACCGGTCGCCAGCTGGATTTAACTCCATTCACCACCACTCTCTGGGCCCGGCCCTCCAGCCAGCTCCTTACCCAGCAAAGACAAGCCACGGGCTGCCAGTTTCTCCACGAGAATACTGTGGGAGACAGTGTCGAAGGCTTTGCTGAAGTCTAGGTAGACCACATCAACAGCCTTTCCCTCATCCACCAGACGGGTCACTCGATCATAGAAGGAGATCAGGCCCTTCACAAACCCATGCTGGCTGGGTCTGATCCCCCGGTTGTCCTGCAAATGCTGCATGATCTCCCTCAGGACAATCTGCTCCATAACCTTCCCTGGCACTGAGGTCAGGCTGATAGGTCTGCAGTTCCCTGGATCCTCCTTACAACCCTTCTTGTAGATGGGAGTCACACTGGCAAGTCTCCAGTCTTCTGGGACCTCTCCAGTTGACCAGGAATGCCAACAGGTGACAGAAAGTGGCTTGGCTATCTCCTCCGCCAGCTCCCTCAGTACTCTTGGGTGGATCTCGTCCGGCCCCGTGCACTTGTGGCTGTCCAGGTGGAGTAGTAGGTCACCGATCGTTTCCTCCTGAATCATGGGGGGTTTATTTCGCTCCCCATCCGAGACTTCCACGTCAGAGAGTAGAGTGCTCTGAGGACAACTGGTCTGGCTTTTAAAGACAGACGTAAAAAAGGCATTGAGAACCTCAGCCTTTTCATTGTCCTCAGTAGACTTGAATGGATTTTGACAAGTTCAGACTCAGAGCAGCATTTTTATTTCAGGGAATGCTTTGGGTACAGAGAATTGGGATCCGTGTGAAGGAGACTGTCATTTCCACAGGAACAAACTTAGAAAATGTTTAAAAATAAAGAAATATGGAAATGTTGTAAAAAAAAACAAGCTGCCTGCTAGTAGCCCCAGCAATACTTATCAGACTGTCTTCTTCATGTCCCCGTAAACCTCTCCTTTCACCTACAATTTACAGGGCAAACAGTCTTACAGAGCAAAAACCAGAGCTCAGTATGCTCTGCCAGTGTACTCTCTACTAACACCTGTGTCTTTTGTGATGATTGTGGATCCTCTGCCAGGCTGGATTCTCATCTCACCCAACACAGTTTTCCTGATGGAATTTACATGTAGACTTGAAGGGAACTGTGGCATGAGTAGGCCAGCTTCCCACCAATGACTGCATAACAGTTGAAGCTTTGATGCATGCAGAGAAATGTGTCTTCTGAGCTGGACAAATCCAAATACAAAGGCCAATCATTCCACAAGGCATGATGCCAGCCTGCATTTCCTCTCTGGCTCTACTCATCACTGCTGAGTGAACTTCAGGGCCTTACTTCATTTCTTCTCAAAGCCTTGGAATCCCTCAACTTCAATGGAACTTCCCTACCGCTGCCTAGTAAAACTATTTGAACACTCACACAATCAGCTTAAAGAAAAAAATAAAACCGTCTTTTAAAAATTAAGGAATAGAGAGGAATGAAATGGGAGCAGGTGGGTTTTGTCTCAGGAGAGTGAATAAAAAGAGCCAAAACGTCACTGCAGTGAAAAAGGCACCAAAGGAAGAGAGCTTAAAGCTGAGCTCAACTGCACTCACGAAAGCTCAAGTCACCCTAGAATGAATGTGCTTGGGCACCTCACACTTCAAGAACATTGAGTGTGGGGGGTTTTATTTCTGTTACTTCAACTAAGTACAACGTATCTGATTCACTATAGGTGTCTTTACATTTGGAGAACATTTACTTTGTAAACAAGGCATGATGCACATCATTAACATTTTCCCTACTGCCCACAACACAGAAGTAGCACGCACTAGAGGCCAAATATGCTCTTAACTTGCAATCTTTACTAGACCCTCCAGAAACCTACACTAGACTCAGACCAGAAATGCTAGCGTGGTACCAGGGCTGCAACTCTGGCCAACGGACAGCCGCACTGCAGCATCTGCCACGAGGAGCACTGACAGCACGTGGAGGGAGCCTGTCCTTCCTCTCTGCTGCATGGCAGCACCAGGACTTCACCCCGTGCTGCCCGTAAGGGCTGCCACCCTCTCGCTTGAGGGTCCGCGCCCACAATCCCTGTGAGGCGGTGACCGTGATGTCACAGTGGCTGGCAGGGAGCGGCCATTGTGACCCGTGAGGCTTGGAGCAGAGCAAAGGCTGCCGGGCTCAGGCTCAGTCAGTGCAGCCTGGTGAGGCGCAGAGAGAGCAGGGACTCTCGCAGTGCTCGCCGTTGATGCACATCATGTCCGAAAGGAAGCGGAAGGCCTCCGGCTCGGAGGAGCCAGGTGAGAGCCACGTATCCCTGTGCACAGCTCCCACCAACAGGCAGAGGAGTGCTGGGGGTCTGCCTACAGATGAAAGGGAAGAAAGGGACAGGCAGAGACTCCCCAACTGCTGCAAGGCAGGACCCCTCTGCTCCTTGGCAAGGGGGCCCAGCTTGGGCTGCGGCAGCCCTCTAGCACAGTACGGCCTGCCATGGGAACTTTTCCTCCACCACCACCATCAGCCCTGGCCCTCAGCCAGCACGGCAGGCCCTGAGCACGACCCTGGGGACAGCCCTCAGGGACACCTGGCCCCACACGGTGCTCACCGCTGCTCACATTTGCTCTCTCCCCTCCAGCATGCGTTCTGTGCGGCCGGGCAGATGCTGACCCAGCCATCTGCGGGCGCACATTTGACCAGAGTGGGATTCGCGTCCATGAGTTCTGCTTGGTGAGTTCCCCCATGGGCTCCTTCCAGATTCCTGCGGGGGATGCTCCCTTCCTCACTGTCCTCATGAGATCCTGCCCTTTTCTCTCCTACAGATGTTTGCCCACATCGATTTTGAAGACAGACCCACACCGGAAGGAAATGTGGGCCTCCCCCTTGCTGCCATCGGAAGCAAGGCCAAGCAGGCAAACCAGAAGGTGAGGACCTGAACGGAGCAGGCACACTTGTGCCAGGAGAGGTTCACACCAGCCCAGTGTGCACCCAAAGCAATCACAGCCCTTCCAACCACCTCCAGGACAAAGGCCTGCCATAGCAGATGAGCCTTGTCCAACAGGCGGCTCAGAAGAGCTTGACCCCGCAGTGCCCGCATTCTGTGCCCTGCCCAGAGCTGTGGGGCCAGTCCTGAAGGCCCTGAGCCTGCCGCTGATGGGGCTGTTCTGCTCTTTCCAGCAATGCTGTGTTTGCGGGGAGAGGGGAGCCGCCATCACATGCGCAGAGAGCGGCTGTGAACGAAGCTTCCATCTGCCCTGCGCTGCAGATGGGGAATGCGTCACCCAGTTCTATGGGCAGTTCAGGTAAGGGCTGTGAGCAGCAGCCAAGCCAGGGAGGAACCTGCAGCAACACCTGCCAGCAGCCTGCCAGAGCCAGAGCCAGAGGCAGGGCCTGCGGCTCCTTCCTGCTCTGCTGCCCTCCTTGCAGCACTTCTCACCGTGCCCATCCCTTCCATCTTCCCCCAGGTCCTTCTGCTGGGAGCACCGCCCTCAACAGGCAATTGAGGAAGCTCCAGCAGAAGACACCAACTGCCTCATCTGCATGGAGACCGTGGGGGACAGATTGTCCTACTACACCCTGGTGTGCCCAGCGTGCACACATGCCTGGTTCCACCGGGGCTGCATCCAGGTAGGAGCCCTCCCCTCACCCTGCAGGCATGCTTGGTGCTCAGCAGCACCAGGCCCCGCTCACGCTCACGCTCACACTGCTTGTGCTTCTCCTGCAGCAACACGCCATGAATGCTGGCTTTCTATGCTTCCAATGCCCCAGCTGCAGAGACAAATTTCAGTTCCTCATGGAAATGTTCAGCATGGGGATCCAAATCCCAGCCAGGTTGGTGTCCGTCTGCCCAGCTCTGCACACATTAAGGCTAAAGTGCTGGGCCTGCCCAGAGACTGTCTCGGCAGGCCTGGCCCTTTGCTGTCTCAGGAGCATGTGCCTCAGCTTCACGGAGAAGC